>NC_036842.1:7467292-7472100 GCF_002910315.2 Salvelinus sp. IW2-2015 | reverse complement strand
ACCACATGCAGACAAGTTCTAGAACAGTTCTGTAAGTGGCAGAAGTCCATCCAGTCATCCAAGGAGACGGGAACAGCATCCGGAGAAGCATGGCTCACATGACAACGCTGTCCTCATCACACGGTAGATTCTCCATCCCTCTCAGTCTACACAGACACACACACATGCACACACAACAGCTTATTTTATTCTTACCTATTATTATGTTTTGCACTGACTCTCTTGCGCAGACTTGATGTACACTCACTGGACTCTAACCACAACCCACACACAACTACACTAACATTCCAAACACACACACACACAACAAACACAGACACATGCATATTGACGCCACACATACACACCAACAACACACACACAACATGACTACATACATACATACATTACGATAATATGTAGACACTAATACATACTCATACATACATACATACATACATACACACTCTTCACACATGCTACTGTTTTATTTTTGAAATGTATTTTTATTGAACCTTTATTTAACTAGGCAAGTCAGTTAAGAACAAATTGTTATTTACAATGACGGCCTACCAAAAGGCAAAAGGCCTCTTGCAGGGACGGGGGCCTGGGATTCAAATAAATACTTTCTGTTTATTATCTGTGCATAGTCATTTTACCCCTACTGTATTACCTCAATTACCTCAACTACCTCGTACCCCCGCACATTGACTCGTTACCGATACCCCTGTATATAACCTCGTTATTGTTCATGTTATTTTTATTGTGTAACCTTTTTTCCTTTAGTTTAAGAGGCACACTTTTCTTACTTACTTTTAAAAAAAAACTCTGCATTGTTGGTTAAGGGCTTGTAAGTAAGCATTTCACGGTAAGGTCTACCTACACCTGTTGTATTCGGTGCAGGTGGCAAATAGTATTTGATTTGATTTGAGGATGATTGATTCAGCGGTAGAAGTGTGCAGTCATTGACCATATGTCTCTTACGCGTCTGTTTACTTAAATGCTTTAGCAGTCCTTCCACCTTCCCACTTTGTGCTGCGTCTGCGTTTCACAGCCAGAACAGTAGCGTTGAAACACACAGCCAGGCCACTACTCATATCTATTACTGGCTCTGGGTAAAGCTGATGACAACGGGAAACTATGGTCTTTCAGGCATACCCGTCATACTAAGATTTATGGGTGGTAACCGTGTTGCGGCAAAAACACAATGTCATCACTGCTATTGGCATTATTGTTGCCCGTAGTGTGATTGACATGGGCTAAAACCCTGCTTTTGACTCTTCCTGCCTGGCTGTGGACTAATGTTCAACTAGTGCTAGTTGACTTAAGCTGTTTGGTGAGTCGTCAATAGGAGATACTGCTGTAGGTGAGGTAATCTATTGCTACTGAAAATAATAGTTGGTCGCCTTAGAAGCAGCGTTAGAAGTTTTGCTTGGATTCTGATGCCAGCAGGCTACTGAAGGGGTTTTTCGGGAGTGCTGTTTCCAGCCACCTGTCTGTCTGTTGTGCCAGTAATTATCGAAGGACAGGTCTGTACTGCCAAAGTTACATCACCTCAGCCTTCTGCTGCTATCGGGCTTTCCACCGTCTGTCTGATGCTAAACCAACACTAGCTGCTATGCTTTCACTAAAGCATTGTGTTGTATATACATGCTGCAGGCTGCCTACAGAGTTCAGTGAAGTTCAGTGACTGTGGGTTTGCGTTATAGGCCCAGTACAACATCTTATTAAAGAGAACGAGAGAGAGAGAGAGAGAAAGGGAGGGAGGGGGGAGGAGAGAGAGAGAGAGTGAGAGAGAGAGGCAGTGAGAGTGAGGGAGGGGAGGAGAGAGCGGGAGGGAGAAAGGAGGAGGGGGGAGGAGAGAGAGAGAGACGATGAGAGGAGAGGAGGAGAGGAGGAGGGAGAGGAGAGGGAGGGAGGGGGGAGAGGAGAGAGAGAGAGAGAGAGGGGAAGGAGGAGGAGCAGACAGAGGAGGAGAGAGAGCAGAGAGAGAGAGAGAGAGAGAGAGAGAGAGAGAGAGAGAGAGAGAGAGAGGATGAGAGAGAGATGACGAGAGAAGAGAGAGAGAGAGAGAGAGAGAGAGAAGAGAGAGAGACGAGAGAGAGAGAGACAGAAGAGAGAGAGAGAGAGAGAGAGAGAGAGAAGATGAGGGAGAGAGAGGAGAGAGAGACGACGAGAGAGAGAGCCGAGAGAGAGACGATTAGAGAGGAGAGAGGAATGAGATTCAGAACTTTGGTAGGTCCTGCGTGTAATGGGACAACAAGATGTGTGTGTAGGTGATGAGCTGGGCTGGGCTGAAGGATGGTAACATTAGAGATAGTATAAATAGTTAATGATGGACCCGAGAAGCTTTCATTAACCACCGCGTCTGCTAGAACATTCCCCCATTCCCAGGTGGAATCCACCTCAAAAGAGAGAGCACAGCGATTTTAAGACTGTTTACGTTAGCAACGCGCAGCTTTACTGTATGTGTGGCTATTACATTTATGGCTAATGATATCCCTGGAAAAAATATCAGGTTAAAAAAGCGTTTTATGAGATGATGACGAGGGATGCCCTAGGCCACGCTCGTTATCGTAGTACTATCTATATCTCCTCATTTAAAACATGTGGGAACTGTCTCTGGAGGCTGTCTCTCTGTGTTGCGTTTGAGGCTCTCTCACTTCTAAGTCAGTCTTCCAGTGTATACAGCCGACAACACCAAATGCACGGCGTACTGTACTCCCAAAACTCAACTTCTGCCAGGCCGTCATCCTAAATAAGAATATGTTATTAATTGACCTGCCTGGTACAATAAAAGTTCCATGAAAATCAAATGAAAAGGAACTTCTAAGCGTGCCATGCGGGGGTGGTTCATTTTGCTGAGGGCAGGCTGAGGTCACCACGAGTGCACAGAAACGATGATGTCATGGTAGCGGTCTTGACGGTAGCGGTCGTCCTGGTGTTGGTCTCCTGTGGTTGCGGTCTGGTTGCGGTCAATCAGGACATAAGGAGGAGACATTATCTTTGAAGTGGATGGAGTCTGTTCGGATGGGTCGTCCTTCTAGGCATGAATCATGATAGTGACCTCTCCTTCGTTCCCCTTGTCTGAATGTCTCTCTCTCTCTCTCTCTCTCCCTTTCTCTCTCTTTCTCTCTCTCTCCCTTTCTCTCTCTCTCTTTCTCTCTCTCTCCCTTTCTCTCTCTCTCTCTTTCTCTCCCTTTCTCTCTCTAGCGAGAGAGAGAGAGGAGGACGAGACAGAGCAAGCAGGAGAGCAGACAGGCAGAACGAGACAGGTAGAGCAACAGGCAAGGCAGGCAAGGCAGGCAGACAGACAGGCAGGAGGAACAGGTGCAGGAGACGGCAGTAGAAACCAGAACAAAGCAAGACAGGCACAGGCAGACAGGCAGACAGCGCAGACAGGACACAGACAGACAGACAGACAGACAGACACAAACACAGTGTTTAGAAGTCCAATAAGACCACCTGCTGTGTGCCCTGTTGTAACCCTCGCCCTCAGTCTGGCTGTCTGTCTGTCTGTCTGTCCTTCCGTCCTCCTGCTATCCTGTACATCTTTCTCTCTCCTCTCTCTCTGATACAATGCTAATCCAATCCAGCGCACATCATACATTTACAATGAGTGATCCAATCATTCTAAAGCTTTTAATCTATTAAAAACCCAAGGACACTGCAAATTACATTTCATTTTTGCCCCCCTCCCCTCCTCCATCTGTTTCCCCTCCACCCCCTATCCGTGGACCGGTTCCAAACCCATGAGGCAAAGCGTCTCGAGGACAAGCAGACTCCACCTCGTTTAGGACATCTATTTATTTAGATTTACTTCCCTTAATTTCCCCCTGAGTTTCTCAAACACCACGGGCCACGTTCCAAACGAGACACCGCATCCTCGATGACGTGGCCAGAGCCTAATAAAGCAACAACAGCGAGGGAGGAGATGTCGCTCTGTATAGCACGGTGCCTAGAGGGAGGAGCTGGACGTGGACCATACATAACCTCAAGGATAATGAGGGGAATGACTCTGTCTTGGGGAGAATGTCTCCTCTCCCCCCGATGGGCCCAGAGAGACAGAGAGACAAGAGAGCGACGATTGTTGTTTTGCCTTTTTGTTTTGTTTTAATTAACTTTGTTGGTTTTTTGTCATTGTGTTTGTTTTTGTTTTTAATTTGCTTTTGGCAATGTAAACACGTTTCTCATGCCAATAAATAGAGAGAGAAGAAGGAGAGAGAGAGAGAGAGAAGAGAGAGGAGAGAGAGAGAAAGAGAGAGACGAGAGAGAGAGAGAGAGAGAAGAAAGAGAGAGAGGAGAGAGAGAGAAGAGAGAGAGAGAAAGAGAGAGAGAGAGAAAGGGAGAGAAGAGAGAGAGAGAGAGACAAGGAGAGAGAGAGAGGAAAGGAGAGCAGAAGAAAGGGAGAGAGGAGAGAAAGGAGAGAAAGGAGGAGAGAAAGAGAGAGAGAGATGACAAGGAGAGAGAAACAGAGAGAGAGAGAGAAAAGGAGAGAGAGAGAAAGAGAGAGAAAGGGAGAGAACGAGAGAGAGGAGAGAAGAGGAGAGAGAGGAAGAGAGAGAGAGAGAGAGAGAGAGAGAGAGAGAGAGAGAGAGAGAGAGAGAGAGAGAGAGAGAAAGAGGAGAGAGAGAAAGGGAAGAGACGAGAAAGAGAGAGAAAGAGGAGAAGAAAAGAGAGAGAGAGAAGAAAGAGGAAGAAGAGAGAGAGAGAGAGAGAGAGAGAGAGGGAGGGAACAGAGAGAAGAGAGAGAGAGAGAAGGAGAGAGAGAGAGAAGGAGAGAGGAGAAAGGGAAGAGAGAAGAGAGAGAGAGAGAGAGAGAGAGAGAG
>NC_036842.1:7460008-7465988 GCF_002910315.2 Salvelinus sp. IW2-2015 | reverse complement strand
TCTATTAACCTGCTCTCTTATCTAACCTCTCTCTTATCTAAACCTTCTTCTATCTACACCTCGGCTCTATCTAAACCTCTCTTTATCTAAACCTCTTCTCTTCGCTTATCTAAACCTCTCCTCTTACCCTAAAACCTCTCTCTAATCTAAACCTCTCTCTATTCTTAAAACCGCTCTCTATCTAAACCTCTCTCAATCTAAACCTCTCTCCCAAATCTAAACCTCTATCTTTCTACTCTCTCAATCTCCCTCTCTCTGATCTAAACCTCTCTCTTCTTCTACTCTCCTCTCTCTCTCTCATCTCTCATCTCTCTCTCTCTGGACTCTCTGAGCCTGTGTTACATGAAAGCTTAACAAAGTTTGTAAAGCTTTAGGTTTTTTAGTTTGCCCACTAGTCCTGTCACAGGGAACACCAACATGCCAAACCAACCCCGGGGAAAGGACGAAACCCAAGTTTGTCCTTAAATACTGTACCAGAAGAAAAGGAGACCATATATGAAGTTATAAAAATAGCCACATTATTTGAGCTATATTGGTTAGAGAAGGACACAGGTCAAGGTACACTTGGGGCGTTATACCACGCCTGTACCCTGCCCTGCCTCTGCCCCCACCACCCTGCCCCCTGCCTGGACCTAAACCCTGTCTGTACCCTGCCCTGCCTGGACCTAACCTTCGTCTGTACCCCTGCCTGCCACCACCCTGCCCATGCCTGGACCATAACCCTGTCTGTTACCTCTGCCCTGCCGGAACCTTAACCCGTCTGTACCCTGCCCCTTGCACCAACCCTGCCCTGCCTGGACCAACCTGTTCGTACCCCGCCCGTGCACTACCCTGCCCTGCTGGACCTAACCCTGTCTGTTACCCTGCCCTGCCTGGACCTAAACCCTTTCTTGTTACCTGCCCTTGCCTGGACACTAACCCTCTGTACTGTACCCTGCCCTGCCACTACCCTGCCACTGCCTGGACCTAACCCTGTCTGATTACCCTGCCCTTGCAACTACCCTGCCCTGGCCTGGAACCCTAACCCTGTCTGTACCCTGCCCTCCTGGATCCTAACCCTTGTCTGTACCCTGCCCTGCCTCGAAACCATTAACCTGTCTGTACCCCATGACCCTTGCCACTACCCTGCCCTGCCTGGACTAACCCTGTCTGCTACCCGCCCGCCACCACCCTGCCCTCCTGGACCTAACCCTGTCTGTTTACCCTGCCTGCCTGGATCCTAACCCTGTCGTGTACCCTTGCCCTGCCTGGATCTAACCCTGTCTGTACCCTGCCCTGCCACTTACCCTCGCCCTGCCTGGACCTAACCCTGTCATGTACCCCGCCCGGCGCGACAGTATCCCCACCTGGTTCTCTCTGAGCTGATCTCCCTTGCCTCCAGCCACAGACAGAGCTGGAACAGAGAGCAGAACGTAGAGCCACGGTCACCCTAGAGTTCCACAGGGTTGTTCTTGTAAGTGCAGGATGTCGTACCTGAGGGAGAGGAAGAAGAAACATGAGACATGAGATTCTTCTTCAGCGCTCTGTGCTTCTTTCTGCTCTACTCTAGTCTACTCTATTCTATGTCTTTATTCTATTTTTTCTATTCCTCAGCACCTTTGATGTCAGAACCAGGCCATCTCGGGTGCAGTTACCTGCAGTATTTTGAACCTGAGTTGTTATACAGCAACAAGTCTTTGAACGGTTTTAGTCATCATCATGAAGTTTGTCCTTCTATAAATGTCTTAAATGTCAACAGCTAGCACATGCAGGGCAGGACAGACAGACAGGCAGACAGACAGGCAGGTAGGCAGGCAGGCAGGGCAGGGCAGGCAAGCAGGCAGGCAGGCAGGCGGCAGGCAGCAGGCAGGCAGACAGCAGAACAGACAGACAGGCAGGTAGCAGGCAGGCAGACGACGAAGACACGACAGGACAGGACAGGCAGCAGACAGACAGACAGACAGGTAGGCAGCAGTGCAGGCAGGCGGCAGGCCAGCAGACAAGACAGGCAGACAGACAGGCAAGACAGAGACAGCAGACAGACAGACAGACAGCAGAACAGACAGACAGGGCAGCACAGACAGGTAGGCAGGCAGGTGCAGGCAGGCAGCAGGCAGACAACAGACAGACAGGACAGGCAGGCAGACAAGCAGACAGACAGACAGGCAGGCAGGCAGGCAGGCAGGACAGACAGACAGGCAGGTAGCAGCGCAGGGCAGCAGACAGACAGACAGGACAGACAGACCAGACAGACAGCAACAGGCAGACAGACAGGCAGACAGAACAGGCAGGACAGACAGGCAGGTAGGCAGGCAGGCAGGCAGGACAGACAGACAGACAGGCAACAGACAGGACAGGCAGACAGCAGTAGGCAGCAGGCAGGCAGGGCAGGCAGAACAGCAAGACAGGCAGCAGACAAGCAGACAGAAGGCAGACAGGCAGACAGGCAGACAGGACACAGACAGACAGAAGACAGACAGACACACAACACCGTGTTTGAAAGTCCAATAGAACCCTGCTGTGTCCCTGTTGTAACCCTCGCCCTCAGTCTGTCTGTCTGTCTGTCTGTCTGTCCTTCCGTCCTCCTGATCTATCCTGTACATCTTTCTCTCTCTCTCTCTCTCGATACAATTGCTAATCCAATCCAGCGCACATCTACATTTACAATGAGTGATCCAATCATTCTTAGCTTTTAATCTATTAAAAACCCAAGGACACTGCAAATTACATTTCATTTTTGCCCCCTCCCTCCCCTCCATCTGTTTCCCCTCCACCCCCTAATCCGTGGACCCCGTGTTCCAAACCCATGAGGCACAAGTCTCGAGGACAAGCAGACTCCACCTCGTTTAGGACATCTATTTATTTAGATTTACTTCCCTTAATTTCCCCCTGAGTTTCTCAAACACCACGGGCCACGTTCCAAACGAGACACCGCATCCTCGATGACGTGGCCAGAGCCTAATAAAGCAACAACACAGCGAGGGAGGATGTCGCTCTGTATAGCACGGTGCCTAGAGGGAGGAGCTGGACGTGGACCATACATAACCTTAAGGATAATGAGGGGAATGACTCTGTCTTGGGGAGAATGTCTCCTCTCCTCCCCGATGGGCCCAGAGAGACAGAGAGACAGAGAGAGCGACTGATTGTTTTTTGCCTTTTTGTTTTTAATTAACTTTGTTGGTTTTTTGTCATTTTGTGTTTGTTTTTGTTTTTTAATTTGCTTTTGCAATGTAAACACGTTTCTCATGCCAATAATATGAGAGAGAGAAGAGTAGGGAGAGAGAGAGAGAGAGAGAGAGAGAGAGAGAGAGACGAGAGAGAGAGAGAGAGAGAGAAAGACAGCAAGAGAGAGAGAGAGGGAAGAGAGAGAGAGGAGAGAGCGAGAGAAAGAGAGAAGAGAGATGAGAGAGAGAAAGGGAGAGAAGAGAGAGAGAGAGAAGAAGGGAGGAGAGAGAGAAAGAGGAGAGAGAAGAAAGGGAGAGAGGAGAGAAAAGACAGAGAGAGAGAAAGGAGAGAGAGAAGAGAGAAGAGAGAAAGGAGAGAGAGCGAGAGAAAAGAGAGAGAGAGAGAGAGGAGAGAGAGAGAAAGAGAGAGAGAGAGAGGAGAGAACAGAGAGAGAGAGAGAAAGAGGAGACGAGAGAGAGACGAGAAGAGAGAGAGAGAGAGAGAGAGAGAGAGAGAGCGAAAGGGGAGAGAGAGAGAGAGAGAGGAGAGAGGAGAGAAAGAGAGAGAGAAAGGAGAGAGAAGAGAGAGAGAGAAAGAGACGAGAGAAAGAGAGAGAGAGAGAAAGGGAAGAGAGAGAGAGAAGAGAGAGAGAAGAGAGAGAGAGAGAGAATCTCCTCTCTTAGAGAGAGGTTTAGATAGAGAGAGGTTTAGATAGAGAGAGGTTTAGATTGAGAGAGGTTTAGATTGAGAGAGGTTTAGATTGAGAGAGGTTTAGATAGAGAGAGGTTTAGATTGAGAGAGGTTTAGATTGAGAGAGGTTTAGATTGAGAGAGGTTTAGATTGAGAGAGGGGGAGCAGGAGAACACACACTAAGAGAACGTGAGAGAGAGAAAGAGAGAGGTGGTGGTTGTGGAGAAAGGACAGCAGGGAGTGTCAGCACCCCTCCCTCCTCTGATGGTGCAGAGCCCCTGCAGGCACCACAGTATATCTTGGAGGTAATATTGGGACTCTGGGGGGGGTTGACAGATTGACCGCATTTGTCACATTCCCCCCGTCGCCTTAATTGCGCCGGCATCTGCTTGGTTTCCTCATTCTCTCTCACTCCCTCCTCTTCCTCTCCTCCTCTCTCCTCTCCTTTTCCCACCCTTTCTCTTCTCCCCTACCTCCTCCTTCTCCCTCTCCCTTTCCTCCCTTGCTCTTCCCCCTCATTCTTCTCGTCCTCTCCCGTTCTACTCTCCTCTCAACGCTCTCCTCCTCTCAACCTTCTCCCCCTCTCCTACTCTCTTCTCTTCCCTCCCCTCCTCTCTTCCCTCTCCTCTTCTCTCAACCCTCTCCTCTCCTCCTCTCACCCTCTCCTCCTCTCAACTCTCTCCTCCTCTCAACCCTCTCCTCTCAACCCTCCCCTCCTCTCCCTTTCTCCTCCCCTCTCAACCGTTCTCCCCCTCTCCCCTCCTCCCGTTAATATCAGGGGTCATGCTACAGGTCAGCTCTTTGTCCCTTGGGTCTTTAGGTAATCTGGGTGGGAGATAATACTGAGCCAACCCCACTTCTGAGTGTTATGTGAAACCCTGTAGATGCAATCTGTGAGGAATGGTCCCCTCTTCTCTTCTCTTTCTATCTGACCTGTTACCCTCTGGGGGAGACAGAGACACCTGGATGGTGGAAAAGGCTTTACGCACGCACGCACGCAGGCACGCACGCACGCACGCACGCACGCACTGCACGCCACAGGCACGGCAACACACCACAACCAACACACACACCACACAACACACACACACACAGCACACAAACACAAACACACACACACCCACACACAAACACACACAACAACACCCACACACGCACACACAGAGTTTTATAGCTTTACCCAGGGTTCTTATAACTCTCCTCTCCTCTCTTCAAAAAAATCCCTTTCTCAAACATCCAGAATATGCAATCCTTTTCTCATTTGGAACTCTCAGCAATGGTGAAAACACTATAATTTTGAGGGTGGGGTTGGGGGGGGGGGGGGGGGGGGGAGGGGGGGGGTGGGGAGGAAAATGTTTTCTTAATTCCCTTCCTTGGCTGCATTATAGTGGTCCTTGTTACTTGGAGTGAAATGTATAAATCCAAACTGTGTCTAGACATTTTCCACTCTGACTTTAAGTTGGAAAAAGTTCATGTCTAGCCATTGATGCCAAAAGTCAATGGTTTGCTTGGTGAGTCCAGCAGCGGGCTCACACCCTATGCCCTAAGTAGTGGCACTAATATTGACCAGAGCCGGTGAGAGAAGAAAGTCAACTCTCATCCGCTCTTATGGCTAATCCCCAAATGGCACCCTATTTCCTGTCTTCAAAGTAAGGGCAATTAAGGGAACAGATGCCATTTGGTACAGAACAGCCCGAGAGGGTTTAGAGTTGCCTTCTCTCGTCAATGCTGCTTCTAACTCAACACCAGGGAGGTAGAACTGAGGAATCCGGCTTTTATGGTCCTGACTCTTAAAAAAAAATTACAAGCACCTTGACATGACCGCCCGTTCCGTCATCTCCCTCCTTCCTCTCTCTCTCTCCTCTCTATCCTCTCAGCCTAAACCCCCGATGCTCTCTCTCTCTCGCTCTCTTCTCCGATCTCTCTCTCTCGTGCTCTCTCTCTCTCTCTCTCCCGATCACCGCACGAACCCGGCCGTCTCGCCCCACAGCATCAGTAGGCGGACCCACTCCTCTGCACCATCCTTTCCGTCCTCTCCTCTCTCTCTCGACCACTCGATCCAACTCTCCACCTCCCGTCTCCAGTCCCTCGTCTCTCTCTCTCTCTCTTCACTCCTCTCTCCGTCCTCTCGTCTCTCTCAGTCTCC
>NC_036842.1:7452106-7459441 GCF_002910315.2 Salvelinus sp. IW2-2015 | reverse complement strand
TCGGTAGCTGGGATGTGTGAGCCGGAGAGGAGTTGCAGCATCAATGAAGACATCGGCCTGGGTTCTGCTTTCACCATCGCTCACGAGATTGGCCACAAGTGAGTCTGCTCACATTTACTCAGAATCCTCTGCAAGGCTTTACTAAACACTGTTAACCCTTTCAGGCCTTTACCTTATCCCCTCCACACCAAGGATTCTGACACAGGGACACGGTTTTAAAACCATTTGTATGTCCCCAAATAATGTTCAGCCGGATGACAATATTCTCACAAAAAATATTTAACCACACCAGTGTATAATAATAATACATACATGCATACACTACATGTCCAAAAGTATATGGACACCTGCTCGTCGAACACCTCATTCCAAAATCATAGGCAGAGTTCAATTACGACGAGCTTTACTCCACTCCAGCCAACCCTTGGCATTGCGTATGGTGATATTAGGCTTGTTGCCATGGAAACACATTTCATGAAGCCCCCGACAAACAGTTCTTGTGCTGACGCGCTTCAGCTCTCGCCGGTCCCGTTCTGTGAGCTTGTGTGGCTAACCACCTCGCGGCTGAGCCGTCGTTGCTTCTAGATGTTTCCACTTCACAATAACAGCACTTACAGTTGACCGGCAGAAATGTGACCAACTGACTTGTTGGAAAGGTGCCATATTATGACGGTGCCACGTTGAGTCACTGAGCTCTTCGGTACGGGCCATTCTACTGCCAATGTTTGTCTATGGAGATTGCATGGCTGTGTGCTCGATTTTATACACCTGTCGACACCGGCTGTGGCTGAAATAGCCGAATCCACTAATTTGAAGGGGTGTCCACCTACTTTTGGCCGTGTAGTGTATATTCCTGCACAGAGAGAGTGGCTCTACTATTCTCGAAGAAGTACCAGAGCTTTGGGTCGGGTTGCCAAATCTGGCTGTGTGTAGCTACGCTCTCCTCTACAGACACTCTGTGTTGTATCTCTACATATTTGCTCATGCTAATGACAGTGTCCTCATACCTCCTGAATATAAATGTAAATAATGATGATGTATTGGTCTACGTATTCACTCCCTACGGTTCACAGAGATGGCCATTTCCTTTATTATGTCTCACGTCTGCTTCTGTTGTGGGGCAGTTGTAAAAATAGTCCCTGCGAGGAGAGGATGTATGAAAAAAATGAAATGTCGCGACACGGTTTCAGGACGGCTGATTTGTTTCCAGAGTAGGGTAAAATGTCATAAACGCCAGCCTTAGAATAACAGGCCGGGGCCTTGCGATGTGGTTGGTTTGTTATATACATTACATACTGATTTGTGCTTTTGGACGGTCAGGAAAAGTAAGCTTCGGCTTCCTGCCGTAACGCAAGCTTTCGTTTCGTTACGATATTCAGACAGACAATGTTTTGGGGAGAAGAAAATGTGAATTGTTAAAATGATTTATATGCAGCCAGTTCAGTGTTCAGTCAGAAATGAATAGTTGGGCAGCAGACAGCAGCCTTTCTTTCTGTTAGGAGATTTACACTAGAGAGACTAAGCTGCACTGATCAGCCGCTGAGAGAGAGGGGGGGGGGGGGGGTAGTATTTGTGTTTAGTGGAGGGAGGGTGATTGAGTGGGGGGTTGAACTTCTTTTTTTACGTCCTCTCTCTCTGTCTTTCCTCTGCTCTCTTCCCTCTCCCGCTCTCTCTTTCCCCCTGTCTAAATTGAAGAAACGAGAGAGTTTGGCCCTGGTCTCTCCCCACCTCCCTCCCCGAGTCTGTAGCTGGCTGCATATACCTGCCAGTCTGGACGTAGCTGGTGATTGATTGACAGGCCAGGCAACAATCCAGGGTGGTGGTTAAACTCTCTGGTTTCCTCATGCTCCAGAACAGAGACTGATCCCTGACCTCTAAGTCCCTCTACACCAGATGTTTACGGAACCAAGGGACCCTCTCTAACCATCTCATAGCCTCTCTACTCTCTCCCTAACATCTCATAGCCTCTCTACCTCTCTCTAACCATCTCATAGCCTCTCTACCTCTCTCTAACCATCTCATAGCCTCTCTACCTCTCTCTAACCATCTCATAGCCCCTCTACCTCTCTCTAACCACCTCAAAGACTCTCTACCTCTCTCTAACCCTCTCAAAGCCTCTCTACCTCTCTCTAACCATCTCATAGCCTCTCTACCTCTCTCTAACCCTCTCAAAGCCTCTCTACTTCTCTCTAACCATCTCATAGCCTCTCTACCTCTCTCTAACCCTCTCAAAGCCTCTCTAGAGATAGGTAGAACATAGTGTAGAGAGAGGTAGAGATTCATTCAGTCCAGAGGTACCTAAACATGCCAGCCAAACCCCAAGGAAGAATCTGTTTGACTGAATCTGTTTGAAAACCTAAACCTGCAACTGGCCTTAGATCACTGTCTTGATCCCATCTTACTCCGTGTTTTACCTGCCCTCCTCTCTGTCCTCCATTTTGTGTCTTACAGTTTCGGGATGAACCATGATGGAATAGGAAACTCATGTGGGACTAAAGGCCATGAGGCAGCCAAGCTGATGGCGGCCCACATCACAGCTAACACCAACCCCTTCTCCTGGTCGGCCTGCAGTAAGGACTATATCACCAGCTTCCTCGAGTAAGTGGAAGAGGGGCATCCCTGAGACACTGCCTATCTCAGTTTATTCTCAGTTAAAACCACCTATTGGATCTCTTGTACATATCCTGAACCAACTAGAAACGTCCTCAGTAGGTAAAAGACATGGATAGCCTTCCAGCCATCCAAACATTGAGCCGGGGATTTGGGACAGATACAGAAATCCTACACTCGTCCTCCTCTTCAGAATCTTCTGTCTCTCCGTGCTTTGAATAACAGATAGATTTGTTTTCCTGCCTCTTTAAAGAAGGATATCCTTAATTTATTTCAAATAGTGCCCCTCAGAACCGGCAGATGATAACAGATAGAGTCTGGGTTTAGAAGTATTAAATAAATCCTCTAGTCAGACAGCGTCCATAGAAAACAAAGTAGCTTGGTCTTGAAGGTCCTCAACTTCTTAACCCAATGAATGATTTTCAGTGTGCGTGCGTGTGTTGGGATAACGGTGGTTCTGGTTGTCAGAGTGTGTTCTCTGGTGAAAGCCTTCTGAGCCGGGAGAGACAAGGAGAGACGAGGCAAGACGAGGAAAGACATTAGCTAGCAACATCAAGTAGCATTGGTACATAGAGGTAGATATTACAGTACCATGTACCAACTTCCCACAGCAACACGCAGAGACACCTCTTTACGGTTTCTGGACATCCTCACTTTTGGCCGTCTTTTCTCACGGTTGGATCGTCTGAGAGTCTAGTACTATTTCAGACCAAGTGCAGAGAGGCGGAATATTTTTGCTCACATTTGCGTGATCCCCTGTTTCGTTTTTCTTTCTCATCTGAAGTTCTGTTGTAGGTGAATTCGTCTTTGTGTCTTTTCAATTCCGCTTTTTAATTTTTGATGTCTTGCTTTGTCCTAGGAAGTTTTGCCTGTGAACTAGACGTGCCCTCCCCGGGTTCTCTCCCTCCAGCAGTTTTTTGGATATGTCACACGTTTCTTCTCGCCAAGTAAACAACTTTGGCTGTGGTCTTGGCTTATATACTGGGTTGCTGGTGCAATATGTGGCTGGTCGTTTGGGTTCTAAAGAATGGTTTATGAATGCAGACATAGTTCAGACACAGTTTACTCTGCGTGGTTCTCTTGCCAGTATGCCATAAATCAATCGTTTTGTAACTTTTAGCCTAGTTATAGTCACAATAAATATACGTCTGGAGTTCACTATAGTGTAGCCACCGGCCAATAATTGTGCACTTTTCTATTGAAGCAATATCTAGGCCTCGATTCAATCCGGACATTAGTCATATCCGATTGAGCCGACATATGCAATGTTTAGTGTGAATGCAGAAACGTTACCTTTGTGACCGAAAAGGGGTGATCAGATTGAATCTCGACCCTAGTCTTAAAATCATACGATTTCAATGTTCATTTAATCTCGTTAACATCTAGTCTTAACACGGCTGACCAAGGCGGGGGTTTAGGATCCGGTGATGCTTCCTCTTCTGATTTGAAGAGATTTCCTCTCTGACAGTGTAACGAACTTGGCTTTTCCCAGAGGACAGGAAGCTGCTTCGACTCTGTCAAATAATACTTTCTATATTTAAACATCAGACTATTTGATCTCTCCCCGAACCAATAAACGGTGGAGTCTGCCCCAGACCTGGTTTGCCGTGGTGTGGGTTGGTGTAGTGGGCCGGGAGGGTAAGTCTAGGGGAGCTCAGCTGACAGGAGCTAGGCTCTCTCTGGTGAGACGGACCTCTCCAAGGAAAAGGATTATTCCACTACAGAGAAAAAGGGAGCGAGGGGAAGGGGAGGAAGAAAGAGAAAGGAGGGGGAAAGAGAGAGGGAGAAAGGAAGAGTGAGAGAGAGAGAGAAAGAGTAAAATGGTAAATTGAAGAGGTGAAATGTTATACTACCCAGGGCCTTAGCTCCAGTGTTCTTCCTCTCCTCTCCGGTTGGTGGACATGCTTTAGCTGAGTTGAGTGTAGTTTCCTATTAGATGTGCTGTCTGATAGTCTGGTGGGGGGCCAAAGGCTCCTGGCTGCTTCCACACAACCCTGGCTGCCTCTGGCCAATTTGCAAAGTACAGAGGAGATTATTTAACTTTGATTGTGGTGTTTTTGTGTTTTTAAATCATTTGATAGCGCACTTCAGTGTAGCTCCTACTCCCTCCCTCCCTCCCTCCCTCCCCCCTCCCTCCCTCTCCTCCCTCCTCCTCCCTTCCCTCTCTCTTCTCTCTCTCTCTTCTCTCTCTCTCTCTCTCCTCTCTTCTCTCCTCTCTCTGAGCCTGGGTCTGTTCTGCAAAATCATCAATTGGGTGACAAGCAAGCCATCTTATTCTTTCAAGGATGAGAAAGCATTCCGGCTAGCAACACTGCTGCTGCCAATGCCTGGAAAGCACACAGATACATTAGCAATACACTAGTAACAGACCATAGCAATAGTAGTGTAATATAGTCACATACCAGTATTGTAATAGTTACCAGTAGAAAATGAATAGCAGTATTAGTAATAGTCTTCAGTAAGTATTTCAGCCCTCAGAGCGACTGGGAGACCCGGGGAGAGAACAGAGACGCCTCCGTTTCAGCCAAACACCACCGTATCTAAAAAAGCTACAACAACAACCCAGAATAAAACACACACACACCAACCAACAAAAGCTGCTTGTCTGTCTCTGCCTGCTTTTCTTGGCCACACTTTTAGTATTTTATTTTCCTTGGCAGAGTAGAAAGAAGTTGCTAAAACAGATACAAAATTGCAGTCTTTTTATGTGTGTGGTGTGTGTGTGTGTGTGTGTGTGGGTGTGTGGTGTGTGTGTGTGTGTGTGTGTGTTTTTCAGATTCTTTGTTGCGGCGACATATTTCTATATGACAAAACAGACTAACGATTCCCAGCTCCAGACTGGTGACCTGCGGGTCCCACTTCAAGAGTTTTTTCTCTTCTCTTTCTCTCCTTCCTGTCATTTTTTATTGGGCTTCTCTGTGGATTCCATACGTACGGTGTGTCACAGTGCCAAAATAAGCCGAAGCGAGCGAGTTTCTGACAGAACAGAACAGACAGACAGACAGACAGACAGACAGACAGACAGACATAGACAGACAGATCAGACAAGAACCAGGCAGACAGACCAGACAGACAGACCAGACAGAACAACAAGAAACAGACAGAACAGACAGACAGACGCAGACAGACAGACAGACGACAGACAGACAGGACAGACAAGACGTCCATACGTTACGTTGTAGTCACAGTGCCAAGCCAGCGCAGCGAGTTTCTGACAGAAAGACAAAGAAGGCAGACAGACAGACGACAGACAGACAGACTTCCACCAATTAACCCCCCCCCGTTACGTGGTAAGTCACAGTGCCAAATAAGCGAGCCGCAGCGAGTTTCTTCTGACAAGACATGACAGACAGACAGACAGACAGACAGACAGACAGACAGACAGACAGACAGACAGACAGACAGACAGACAGACAGACAGACAGACAGACAGACACTGCGTTTGAGTTTTCATTGTCTCTTCTCTTTTGTTTTGTTTTTCCTCGTCTTTACATGTATTTTCTTGACCTCTTCTTCCTCTCCCCTCCGTCTATAGGGTTGGGGTTAGAGGCTACTGAAAACATACACGGCGATGTGACAAGTGTTAGTAGACGGTGTGACTGGGGGTTTTCATGAACTGTATTTGCCTCTCATGCCATGTAATGTCATCAGTCATTTTAAGTCACTGTGGTGAAATTGTGTACAATATAGGTTGAGAGATGCCCTCTAAATGAAACGATTTATTTGATGTTGCTAAACCAGTGATCTTCTATCCTGGAGGGCTGCTTTGTGAACACCAGTACCTAGTAGCTATACTTAGCCCGGTTTTCCCAAACCTCTCCTTGAGTACCCAGAGCCGTTCCACTTAGATGATATATTCCAACACTAGCACATCTGAGTCAACTTAACATCATGCCCTTGATTAGTCCATTAAGACTGGAGGACGCCTTTGGGAACCCGCGCGGGAGGCTCTGCGGGTGTGGTGTGTAAGAAACAATCCTATTGTAGGTTTGTTTTTTTGACAGCTCAGGTCGGGGGACGTGTCTGGACAATGAACCTCTGAAACGAGACTTCCTGTACCCAACAGTGGTCCCGGGGCAGGTGTACGACGCAGACGAGCAGTGTCGCTTCCAGTATGGAGCTTCCTCACGACAGTGCAAATATGGGGTAAGAAACCTGCGTCTCTCCGCCTCTGCAGTATGCACACGGTCTCTCTCCTCTGCAGTATGCACACAGTCTCTCTCCTCTGCAGTATGCACACGGTCTCTCTCCTCTGCAGTATGCACACAGTCTCTCTCCTCTGCAGTATGCACACAGTCTCTCTCCTCTGCAGTATGCACACAGTCTCTCTCCTCTGCAGTATGCACACAGTCTCCTCTGCAGTATGCACACGGTCTCTCTCCTCTGCAGTGGAGGACAATGCTTTGTTCATGGAAAATGCTTCGTTAATGGAATCCTTTACAACGGTTGATCCTGCATCTAACATTAGTGATACTGCTAGTGAAGCAAGGGCTCTGATAGTGATCAGGTAACAGGAGAGGAGCAAATCTGTTGTGCCAAGCTGCCATTAGCTCCTGTATATCAAAGGGTGTTAATCAGGGGTTAAGGGTGTTACCTTCTTAGTCAGGGGTTTAGGGTGTTATCTTCTTAATCAGGGGTTAAGGGTGTTATCTTCTTAGTCAGGGGTTAAGGGTGTTATCTTCTTAGTCAGGGGTTAAGGGTGTTATCTTCTTAGTCAGGGGTTAA
>NC_036842.1:7443986-7452081 GCF_002910315.2 Salvelinus sp. IW2-2015 | reverse complement strand
GCACGCCCTGACCAACTAATAAATACAAGGGAAAAAAGAGAAAAACAGGTCAGGAAACGTGACAATCAGAGTGCAATTTGTTGATATTCTTTGCATAAAGTTAGGAGTTATTAGCCAGTTAGTAGAATGGTATAGGTCAACAATGGGGAGTTCTGCTACAATTTACAGTCACCTATTGCACATCGGTGTTACAGACCAAAGTTACAGAACAAGTAAATCATTATTTAATGTCAAGCCATCATAATGTAAAAACATTTTTTTAAATGCATGTAGGCCTGCATTGAACACCAGCATACAGTATAGTTAATGTAGGCTATATCATAGTAAATTATCCCTATTTCCATGTGAAATTGTTATGGGATTTGCTTAGATTGGTTTTTTGTTGGTTAGGCCTACATTATGCTCGGAAATAAAAAAATAGGCAACAATAAGGGCCTTCTGAAGTGTTCAGCGTCTAATGCCCCTCAGTGCTGAGGTTGTCACTTACAACCCCCGGGTTCCGATCCCAGGCGGTGTACAGCAGGCCGATGACCATATATGGAACCCATGAGGCGGCGTACAATTGGCCCCAGCATACGTACGGTTAAGGGAGGGTTTCACCGGCTGGGATTTTTCCTTGTCCCACGCGCTCTAAATGAACTCCTTGTGGCGGGCCGGGCCTGCAAGGCTCACTTCGGTCGCCAGCTGGATGGGATGTTCCTTCGACACATTGGTGCGGCTGGCTTCCCGGGTAAGCAAGCAGTGTTGTCAGAAGCACAGTTGTAGCTTGGACAGGGTCATGTTTCGGAGGACGCATGGCTCTCGGTCTTCCCACTCCTCCCCGAGTACATAAGTGGAGTTTCGCGATGAGACACGAAATTGGGGAGAACATGGCTTAAAAGTACAACTATAATATATATATAATTGGCTACTGGTCTAAAACACTGTAAGGGTACAGCTCAGCGTTCACTGTGCAAAAATTCTCAACAATGTTCAACGTTTTCACTCACAAGACAAAAAATTTGCGCTCAGTGTCTCAAACAATTGGAGTGTAACATTCCCAAGTACACCTTCATACTTTGTGGCATTTGGCTTTTTCAGTTCACACCCGTTTGCTGACAGGTGTTTAAAAATCGAGCACACAGCCATTCATCTACATAGACAAACATTGGTAGTAAAGCATGGCCTTACTGAAGAGCTCACGTGGACTTTCAATGTGCACAGTCATAGGAATTCATCTTTCCAACAAGTCAGTCGTCAAATTTCTGCGTCTGCTAGAGCTTCCCTGTTCAACACTGTAAGTGCTGTTATTTTGAAGTGGGAACGTACTAGGAGCAAACAATAGCTCAGCTGCGAAGTGGTCAGGCCACACAACTCACAGAACCGGGACCAGCTTAGTATGGTGCTGAGCGCGTAGTGCGTAAGAAATCATCTGTCCGACCACTCACACAACACACAACCCTCAGTTCCAAACTGCCTCTGGAAGCAATGTCAGCACAAGAACTGTTCGTCGGGAGCTTCATGAAGATGTGTTTTCATGGCACGTGCAGCCGCACAACAGCCTAAGATCACCTGCGCGGCGGCTGGAGTGGGGTAAAGCCTCGCCGCCATTGGACCTACTGGAGCAGTGAAACGCGTTCTCTGGAGTGATAATCAACGCTTCACCATCTGGCAGTCCGATGGAGAATCTGGGTTTGGAGGATGTCAGAGAACGCTACTGCCCCAATGCACTAGTGCCTAACTGTAACGTTTGTGGAGGAGGAATAAATGGTCTGGGCTTTTTCATGCGTTTTGGGCTAGGCCTGTTTCGTTCCAGGCGAGGGAAAATCTTTTAACACTACAGCATACAATGTACATTCTAGATTATTCTGTGCTTCCACTTTGTTGGCAACAGTTTGGGGAAAGGCCCTTTCCTGGTTTCGTACTGACAATGCCTTTGTGCGCAAAGCAGGTCTCATCCAGAAAGTGGTTTGTCGAGATTTGAGGGTGTGGACACACTTGACTGGCCTGCCAGTGCCCTGACCTCAACCCATGAACACTTTGGATGTTAAGGAACGCTGACTGCCGAAGCCAGGCCTAATCGCCCCATTAACAGTGCCCACCTCATAATGATCTTGTGGCTGAAATGGATTTCTGTTTTTTTATTTTTCATACTATTCCAACATTTCTATAAACCTATTTGTTTGCATGTCATTCATGGGTAAGTGTGTGTAGATTGAGAGGGGGAAACTAATTTTAACCATTTTTGAATCAGGCTGTAATGTACAAAGTGAAAAAAAGTCAGGGGTCTGAATACTTTTCCAAAATGCACTGTTATAATTATTTAGTATATGTTAAAGAAAGATTAAATTTAAAGAACAGTCTGATGGTGACAAATATTATCACTTGTGAATTATGTATTATACTTGTGAATGATGCCCAGCATTGTGAATGTTAAAGGCAAGAAACAGCACATACGTAATTTTTTGCGCAACTTTTTTTCTAAGTACAGTCCCCGACAACATCATGTAACCTAAGCCCATAGGCCTAATCGTTTTGATGAGGTTTGTATCACAACTAAGTGGCCAAATAACTCCAAATGTAGGACCCCTGGAACCGGTTAGTGAAGAGCACATTGAAAAGATGTGTCATTTGCGCAATCGCATGTGAATACAGAGTTTTGATGGCACTAGTTTAAAAGAGGATCCTAGCTTTCATGTGACTGCTATAATTTTTACTACTCAATTCTTAATGTTGCTAAATTCTTAATTAAGCACAATAATCCTTTACAACATGGCATACAAAGCGCGTGAGTCTCAAGTTGGGGGGAGGCACATTTTCACCTATACAAAATGCACCTTTATAAGAAAGCATTCCATGGCATCATCACATTTTGCAAAACTTGTGTAAGATTGCCCTACTAATCATAAGTGATGAGTTAGATTAGAATAGTCTAATTTTAGGCTAACAAAATATAACTCAATCAACTGGTTCGCAAAAAAGACTGTTCACTGCATAGCTGAGCAACTATAGCATAGAGGAGGCCTAGGCTAATTCCCGATTATGTTTCTGTCTTTCTTTTGCATGGGAAAGAATGATGTCTTTATAAACACATTCGCATAGAATATGACGATCCATCTAAAGACTGGTGGACCAAAATTATTGTAAAAACGATGATAATGATAATATGATTTTGCCGCATTCGCACTCACTGGGGGATATTACAAGATGCTCTCTGCCGGTGCGAATAAGATAGGCTATACTGTTGTTTTGCTCAATTAATTGAGAATTTTGTAACTTAAGACAGATTAGTCCTTTTCAATTGTGCTTTTTCTTTACAGCAATAACAGACAGTTATCAATCAACAATAATTGCCAAATTGGGCGAGCGCTGCCTTTTTCCTTCCGACTGTAGGCAAGTAAATTTAAAACTAATCCACGATATTTTTTGAAAAATGAGCTAATGACCTCTGTGGCCCAAATCATGCCTTTTTATGTCATCGCCTATTTTTAATTATTTTATTATTTTTGTTTTATAGACAGGAGTAAGGCTAATACGCTATATAATTTCGGCAATATAATTCAATTTTACTTTAGGAAAAGTTTCCCTAGCCTTATGGATGTGCTGCCTAAGCTTGCATATTCAAAACGTAACTGCACGGAACCTCCAGTTCCTATTTCAGATTAAATGGATGGACGTTTTTTTTGGATAACGTTTTTTTTTGTTGTGGGCCGTTCGAAATAAAGAAATAATTTCACCCATAGACTATATTTAAAGATCAGCTTAAATTAAGACATAGTCTAATGGGTGAGAATATTATCAAGTGGTGTGCAGCCTGCACAAGAAGCAGAAGCTCATGTTTTTCATTTGCAACTTTTTTCAAAGTCGATTATGCAGCCTAGAAATGTAATAACACATCTAAACATATAGCCTAACGTTTGGTTGTCACAATCCTAATGTAGCGTTATATTATTATATGTTGTGTGAGTTTCTTTTGTTAACACAGAATAGTCCGCGTGTATGCATTTCCTCTGATCCTTTTGGAGAAAATTATCCTTCTATTTTATTTAGCTATGTTTATGTATTCTTCATAACAATAAAATACTATACAATAATGCCACGGTTAATTCTGCGCAAATCTTGTCTGCTAAATTAACTAGTGTAGCCCACAGCCATATGGCAGTAGCCAGAGTCAGCGTAGCTAGCGTTAAGGACAACTCAGAATATCTATATTTGTTACATGAGAATAGGCACATTTTTCTTCCAATCATATTTATTTATACCTGTCTAAAATAATAATGGATTTTATTGTGACATGGTGTAGACTAATTAAATAGATTTTATTAGACTTTTTAAAATGTAGATGATCCATGGTACTGCATGGCAGTGGCTTTGTAGGCTATGCGTGGAAGCCAGGAGATGCTAGAGTTCAAAAGTTCATCACGACCGCAGCCTAAGTACTGACCCACCCCATTTCTGGTTTGAATTTGAGAGAGGCCGGAGTTGACGTTTAATTGGTTAGACTGAGTCGGACAATGTTTGATTTTTGGCCAACCATCCTCTCAATGTAGAGAGGGCTGTAACAGTCCAACCTTAAATGGGAACTTTTCTTGAGCGCCGGTTAAAATTGTGCATACTATTTTTTCCACTCTTAAATGGTTAATTCTAGTGGGAATATATGTGATTATTGTACAATCTGTCACCTATTATTCCTTTAAATTAAAATATATCATATTTTTGGCCATATTTAATACGTTTAAATAATTACGTTACTTTTCTTGATGTGGAAGTATAGATATATTACACAAGCTCATGTTTTGACCAATATCGGTTTGGGGAGGATTTAAACATCATTTTACACCTCAGATTGGTGATTGTTAGTATAAAGTTTATAGTCAGCTGATGAACAAGATGAAATGCTTAAAACAGATAGTACATTTGTTTTGTACTGCTGACTTTGTCAGCAGGGGTTGCAGACTTATGTAAGTCTTCCTGTCCATTTTTCGAATCAAATTGGCACGTAAGATCAAGGGTGGTTCTCTATAAATGTCGCCTGGCCTAACACCAATAACACAGATTTTTGAGAATCAACTATTCTCTCAAATAACAGCCAACCCTAGTCAGTGGTTGATATTCCCTTATGTCGGGTGTGATTCATTGAAGTTAAATAACAAAAAGCCAACTGCTTTGTTCCTTCCAAAATTTTCAACAGCCTCCCAGATTCTCCATCTGAGATTCAAATGTAACTTGACCACTGCCTTCAAAGCAAAATTTCTTTCTAACCACCTGATATAAAAAATGATTCTCAGATTCCGTGTGTCCTTTGAAATAGTGTTAGTTTAAACAGCGCATACAACCCAAATGTTTGCCCTCGTCTCTATTGATTTCAATGTGATATCGATATAAGTGATTAACAAAATAGTGTTGCGTTTACTCCTTTCGCGTTGGCACCCACTTGAAACAAAATCAACAATCCAAAAAATGTAGCTGGCTGTCTTCTACAAGGTGTCCTCTAAGCGGTGATTATACATTTTATTCCCAGATTCGCGTGTGTTTTGGTCAGTAGTGTTAGATTTTGAAACAGGATGTGCAAACTGCCTCCAACCCATCTTGTTCTGAATGAATTTCAACGCAATATCGATATTAGTAATTGACAAATGTCAGTGATTGCAATTTCCTTCTCTTTTTTCGTTTTGGGACCCCAAATCAAAATGCATCACTCGAAAATGTAGGCTGATCTGTCTTCAGTAGGTTTGTCTCGTAACCAGGGATGGTAACAATAATTTAGAATTTCGTGTGGTTTTTTATTGTGTTAGTTTTAAGCAGTGCATACAACCTAGCCAATTTTCACCCCTATCGCTATGAGTGATTTAATGCCACTTATCAAACCCAACAGCGTTTTTGGTGCGTATGCAGTAATAAGGTGCTCGTTTAAAAAAAAATACAAAGTAATATTATTATTAATGATTGACACATGTACAGTGGGGTCGAAAATTATTGACACCGCTTGATAAAGATGAACAAAAAAATGACTTGTTAATAAGCAAATAAATTCCAAATAACTGAGGTTCTAAATTGTAGAATTAGCTCGTACTTTTTGTGAATTATATTTATTTTATACTAATACAAATTGCTCAGAGACAGAGATTTTGTTTAACAAGTAATCTATTTTTTATCAAAAAGGTAGGAGTCAAAATGATTGACATCTTGTTTTCAATATAATTTTATGTTGAGGATTAACGGAACTGAGCCTTAAAAAATGTTTTATGAGTTTGGAGAACACATTGGGAGGGATCTTAAGACCATTCATACAGAATCCTGTGCGTATGACTGTACCACAGGTTATCAATTCCAGGAGACTAAGATGGCCGTTGCAAAATTTAGATTTTCTGTCCAATTAACATTTCTTTTGTGGATTTTTTATGGTGTTGTATATGTGTGCTTGGTGTTAATTATATACAAGCGCTAACACGAAATAGTGAAGGCTCTATTTCATGTCATTGACCAAAGCACCGGGTTTACTATCCAAGGACAAAGTGCGTTTAGCCAACTCAAGGCGCTTTACATTTTTTGGGATGAACATGAAATAGGAAGAAACCCTACAGGACAGTAAGTCTTTTTTTTTTTTTTTTTTTTTTTTTTTTTTGTCGATTTATAAGTCTTTTTTTTACTTGATGGACGCTAGAAGCTGTATATGTACCGCAGTAATGACGATTATAGGAAAACCCTTGACTAAGAAGATAACACCTTAACCCCTGACTAAGAAGATAACACCCTTAACCCCTTTGACTAAGAAGATAACACCCTTAACCCCTGAATTAAAGATAACACCTTAACCGCCTGATTAAGAGATAACACCCTAACCCCTGACTAAGAAGATAACACCCTTAAACCCCTGAACTAAAGAAGATAACACCCTTAAACCCCTGACTAAGACTAGATAACACCCTTTAACCGCCTGTACTAAAGAAGATAACACCCTTAACCCCTGACTAAGAAGAATAACAACCCCTTAACCCCTGATTAAGAAGATAAAACCCTAAAACCATTAGCCGAGATCAAGAGAGTTTATTTTGTTTCATTGAAAGAAATATCTGACAGCAGATTACTACGGGCCCCAAATCAAACCCTGTCATTTTGGCTCTTAAGCTCATAATTGTGGTTTTAGATCAGCATGAAAGACAGCCATTTCTGAAAGGAGAGCATTCCTCCACAGCCTGGCTCAGCTGTGCTGCTCTGTGCTGGGCTGCGTCCACAGCACTAGAATGTAGTCTTTCAACTAGTAGGGTTATGGATTCTGACAGTCAGGTCTGTTTTACTCAGCCAGCTGTCTGGCAAAGAGTTGTCTATAGTTTAGAGCTTGCTGGTTGGACCCATGTAGCCATAGAAACAATTAAAGGATCTATGACTTGATAGTGTTTGCTTTCGGAGTTGATGTACTGTAAGGGGGCGTCTTTGGGACACGGTTACCCTGTAGAGACACACACGGTTACCCTGTAGAGACACACACGGTTACCCTGTAGAGACACACACGGTTACCCTGTAGAGACACACAGAGCAGAGCAGGCCCTGCTTTAGTGCCATGAAAGACTAAAGAGAACAACTAAAAGATATGTAGCACTTTACAGTCACTGTTACACTTGACGGTTGCGTGACATGTTTGTGTCCTGCTACTCAACTGGTCTCTCTTTCCACCAGTCCTCTTACCCTACAGCTGTAGTGGGTTCTAATAGGAACAAACAGCCCAGCGGAAAAGTTGGACTGTTGCTTGCACTGAAAGGAAAGGACAGAATGGCGGCAGTTTGGGAACATGTTTGCTCCTGTGGATTAACATAAAATACGTTTTTTGGGGGGTTTGTTTTTTGAACGGACTCACGTAAGTGAAATATTTGAGCGGTCGTTTCTAACGGACTCGCGGAACGTCGGAGTCACCGGGAAGGGCAGGAGATACCGTTGGTTCTGAAAGGGCGATGACGTCACAGAGGTCAGATCTCAGCGTGAAACAGGGAAGACATTCGTTTCGCGGCCACACAGGGGGGGGCGGATACAAAGTGTCGAGCTAAGTTATACGAGTAATAACTTTGAGAACGTCACTGACAACCAAACTGCCTCTCACCCCACAGCAACCCCCCCCCCC
>NC_036842.1:7438150-7442616 GCF_002910315.2 Salvelinus sp. IW2-2015 | reverse complement strand
CTCCCCCCTCTTTCTCTGCGACACGAAGAGTTCTCCCGCTGTTGTAAGAGCAAGGAGATAAGATGGATAAATTGCAGAAACAGAAGAAGTTGTTTGTTTTCAAACTTCCTGTTTTTTTGTTGTTGTTGTTATGTCTACAATCCCTGTTCCTTGAGACGCTCTCCTCTCTGAGGGACAGTTTGAGCGGCTCTTATGTTGTGAGTGCCAGAGTGGTTTCCTATAACTGGTTAACGGTGGTTTCTGCGAACTGACGTCAACCGCTCTCTGTTGAGGTCTGGAAGGTAAACGTGACCGGGCGTTAGTCATTCTGCTGTTGCTCCAGATGACTCGTTCTCCTTCAGCACAGAGGGACATGAGTAGCATGGGTTGACCTTTGGAGTATCGTCTCTTATTATTGAACGGAGTCCAAAGCACAGGGCTCAATCCGTCAGACCCGGGTCAAATATATAGGTCTCGTACTTCCAAATATTTCTGCTGAGCCTGAGTTAGTTTGCCTGGTGAAATGGAACCTATGAAATAGTCCAAAGTGACGCCAAACCGTGCAAACTCTATTTGACCCAGGTCTGCTGTCCTTTTAAGGGAAAGCAATATGAGGGATGCCTACAGCCAGGCATTTTCTCCCCTCTCTAGCTCTTTCACCTTAATGCAGATGAAGGACAGGAGATGAGGAGTGGAAGCCACATAGGTCACATAATGTATTTATTTTCGTCTCTAAGACACTTCCACAGCCCTGTCTCTGTCCATTTCTCTACCTGTAATACACTCTCTGCAGCGAATTGCTTTATTCTGACCAACTTGCTTTCGCCTCCTTTCCTAGGAAGTGTGTAGAGAGCTCTGGTGCCTTAGCAAAAGCAACCGCTGTGTCACCAACAGTATCCCTGCTGCTGAGGGGACCCTGTGTCAGACTGGCAGCATCGAGAAAGGGGTAAGTCTAAACGCACTAGTTGTCTCCTGTAGTTTACACACACTGGCTCTCTCCTTCACCTCGATACCAACAGCCCTATCTGTCTCTCTCTCTCTGTCTCTCTCTGTCTGTCTCTCTCTGTCTGTCTCTCTCTGTCTCTGTCTCTGTCTCTCTCTCTGTCTCTCTCTCTCTCTCTCTCTCTCTCTCTTATCTCCCTCTTCTGTTTTTCTTGGCCCTCCGTCATCTCCTCGTCTTTCTCTGACCTATTTATCTCCCTCTTTGTTCTTTTCTGCCCTCCCTCTCACACTCTCTTTTTCGGAACCTATCTATCTCCCTCTTTGTTTCTTCTCTGCTCCTCTCTTCACTCTCTTCTTTGACCTATCTATATCCCTCTGTTCTTCTCTGCCCTCTCTCTCACTCTCTTTTTCTACTATCTATCTCCCGCTTTGTCTTCTCTGCCGCTCCTCTTCTACTCATCTTTCTCTGACCTATCTATCTCCCTTCTTTGTTCTCTCTGCCTCCTCTCTCACTCTCTTTCTCTGACCTATCTTCTCCCTCTTTTGTTCTTCTCTGCCCTCCTCTCTCACTCTCTTTCTCTGACCTTATCTATCTCCCTCTTTGTTCTCTCTGCCCTCCTCTCCACTCTCTGTCTCATGGCCCTCCCGCTCTCTCTGCAGTGTTGATCATTGTTTATACAGTGTTAGTGCATAACCCCCAAATCTCTCTCACACTCTCTCTCCTCCCTCTCCGTTCTTCCCTTCCGCCCCTCTCTCTCTCTGGATTGTTAATCTCATAGTATCTGAGTGATTGAAGGAGAAGAGGACGAAGCGCTGCCGTGGTGTTGTTCAGCCCCTTGCCTTGGCCCAGGATCTTACCTACGACCCAGTTACAGACCTAAAACCCCTAACAACTCTACGTCTACTAAGCCACCTTAGCAGCACCACTGGACTCAAGTTACAGATTAACCTCTGTCTTTAAACCCCGAGTGCCTATCCAGCTCCAAACTCAGCCATCTTAGCAGCAGATGCTGCCGTCAACCCCGCTATGAGTACCTTTCTCTTCCCCTCTCCTCTTCCCCTCTCACCCCCCCCCCCCCCCCCCCGCTACTCGTGGTCGGTTACCAGGGGAGTGTGGTGATATTGGAACATGGCCCCACAGAAGTGTGGACGCGGAGGCTGGGGTCCCGGGTCGTCGTGGGGGGAGTGCAGCGGAACCTGCGGAGGGGAGGTCTCGTCCTCCATTGAGGACAATTGTGACAGCCCAGCTAAGTAGGCAAAGTAAGCCACACAACATCCAGTCCCCACCTACAGGAACAGTACAACCCGTGGTGTATGTGTTCTGTGTGACTTGTGTGAGTATGTGTCTGTGTGTGTTGTTCTGTGTGTGTTTGCTGTGTGTGTGGTGTTGTGTGGTGATGAGTGTCTGTGTGTTGGATGTGTGTGATGTGGTGTGTGTGTGTCGGTGTTGTGTGTGTGTCGTGGGTGTGTCTGGTTCTGTGTGTGGTCTGTTCTGGTGATGTGTGTGTGTTCTTGCGTGCTCTGTTGATGTGTGTGTGTCGAAGTGGCGACTGTGTGTGTGTGTGTGTCTGTTTGTGTTGTGTGTGTGTCGTGGTGCATGTGTGTGTGTGTGTTTGTATGTGTCTGTGTGTGACTTGTGTGTAGTGGTCTGTGGTGTGTGGTGTGATGTGTGTGTGGTGTGTGTGTGTGTGTGTGTGTTGTGTGTGTGTGCGGTGTGTGTGTCTGTCGTGCGTGGGTCTGTCTGTCTGATCTGTCTGTCTGTCTGTCTGTCCTGTCTGTCTGTCTGTCTGTCTGTCTCGTCTGTCTGTCGTCTGTCGTGTCTGTCTGTCGTCTTGTCAGTCTGTCTGTCTGTCTGTCTGTCTGTCTGTCTGTTCTGTCTGTCTGTCTGTCTGTCTGTACTGTCTGTCTGTCGTGTCCTGTACTGTTCTGATCGTCTGTCTGGTCTGTCTGTCTGTTCTGTCTTGTCTGTCTGTCTGTCTGTCTGTCTAGTCAGTCTGTCGTCTGTCTGTCTGTCTGTCTGCTGTCTGCTGTCTGTCTGGTCTGTCGATGTGTGGGTGTGATCTGTACTGTCTGTAGTCGGTCTGTGTGTCTGTGCTGTGTTGTCTGTGTGTGTTGAGTGTGTGTGTGTCTGTGTGTGCTGTGTCTGTGTGTGTGTGTGTGTATGTGTGTGTTGGTGTTTGTGTGTGTGTGTCTGTGTGTGTTGTGTGTGTGTGTGTGTGTCTGTGTGTCTGGGTCTCTCTCTGTGGTGTGTGTGTGGTGTGTTGTGTGTGTGTCTGGGGTGTGTGAGTGTGTCTGTGTGTCTGTGTGTGTGTGTGTGTGTTGGTGTCTCTGGGTGTTGTGTTGTGGTGTCGTGTATGTGTGTGTGTGTGTGTGTGATCTTGTTGTGTGTTGTATGTGTGTGGCGTGATGTATGTGTGTGTGTGTGTGTGTGTGTGTGTGTGTGTTGTGTGTGTGTAGTTGGTAGTGTGTGTGTCTGTGTTGTGATGTGTTGTCTGTCTGTGGTGCAATGCTATGAACATGTAACGAATAATGTCTGCGATCTAATGGGCCCCTGCTGTGATGTGTGTGTGTCCTGTGTGATGTGTATGTGATTGTAGCCACTCAGTCTAACGATCGTCCGGCTATTACTAAAATGTGATGTGTGTCTGTTGGTGTCTATTCTTGTTGCATGGGTCTCTGTGGTGTTGTGTCGCAATCTGGCTGTGGTGCACGGTCTCGTTGAATCGAATCAATCTGTGTATCATGACTTCGTGTTATTGAGTATGTTGTATGTGTTCTAGTGATGATGTGCGCACACTTGTGCGACTGTGAAGACTATGCTCTGTCTTCATATGTTGTTGGTGTGTGTGATGTATGTGAGATTGAGTATAGTAATTGTGAGGTGTCTCGTGTGTGTGTGGTTTTTCCTGTGTGGTCTCTGTGTGTTGTCTGGTGAGACCGTGTTGTGTGACCGTGGTGGTAGTGATTACTGGGACTCATCTCAAAACCTGTGTGCCTGTGTCTCTTGTGTGTGTCATGTGCATAACTGTAGATGTGTTTGTGCTGTGTCTGGTCTGATGTCTGTGTGTGTGATGTGTGTGTGTGGTGTGGGACAGTGTGGTCGTGGTCGCGTGCGTGTCGGGGTGTGTGTCAGGTGGTGTGTGTGCGTGCGTGCTGCGTTAGTGGTGGTGTGTGGTGTTGTGTGCTGTGTGTGCTTTGTGTGTGTGTGTGTGTGTGGTGTGTGTGTGTGTGTGTGTGTGTGGGTGTGTGTTGTGTGTGGTGTTGTGCGTGCCGTGCGGTGGTACGCGGTGTCTTGCGTCTGCGTGCGTGTGCCGTGTTGCGTGTGTCGTGCGTCGTTGCGTGGCGTGTGTGTGTGTGTGTGCGTGCCAGCAGGTTGTTTCAGCCCAGACTTCTAGTTGACCGACTGACAGTAAAAGTGCTGGTTCCAACCAGGTGAAAGAGCAGCCGTAGCTCCTTGTGTCTGTTACAAGCCTGTTTCTCTGACGGATAGACACACTGTTTTCCATCCACACTGTACGGAGCTCCCACTGTTAGCCCCCCCCCCC
>NC_036842.1:7429114-7437357 GCF_002910315.2 Salvelinus sp. IW2-2015 | reverse complement strand
CTCTCTCTCTCTCTCTCGCCCTCTAAGAGTTAGCGTTTCAGCGGTGGCGCTTGCGGAAGCGTCTGCATTCACACTCTCTTTTCAGACAGTGGAGAGAGGGAGGGAGGTGGAAGGGAGAGAGAGAGAGAGGGAGGTGGAAGGGAGAGAGAGAGGGAAAGAAGGAGAGACGGATGGAGGGAGGGCAGGGTAATGCGGAACACCTGTGTAAGGTGATCGGAGCCCCACAGGCCCTGGGTACTGTAACACACACGCACGCACGGATGCACACTCACACGCATGCACATACACACACACACACACACATGGTACTGTAGCAAGGAGGTGGAACACAGAAACCAGACAGTGTAGCCAACATTGGGCTGGAAAACATTCATTACACTGGCTGGCTGCTCTCGTCGGTAGGTAGAGTCAGATGGAGAGAGTGAGAGAGCAAGACTACCCAACTGTGAGGATGATAGCAGGCCAACTAGTGTACTGTAACAAATCAGTGAGGAGCCGTACGGGTGCTAGACATTCAGCTCTAATAGACCGCAGTCTGTTGGGACTCCAAATGTCAAGCTGCTCTCTACAGCTGGAAGAACAGACCGGATGGAGTGACCTAAGGACTACAATCACACCCATACACATGCATGGACATTCCTTGCTCAGGCGAAGGTAACCGGCCGACTGAGCACCCTGTTGCTGTGTTACCTACAAAGGACCTATTTTGTGGTCCTTTGTACATCAGTTGGTAGAGCACGGTAGTGGGCTCCATTCCCGGGACTAACCATATGTAAACTGTATGCAGCATGACTGTAAGTCGCTTTCGCACCCTGTGCGTGCGTACGTGCGTGCGTGCGTGCGTGCGTGAGTGAGTGCGTGAGTGAGTGAGTGAGTGAGTGAGTGAGTGAGTGAGTGAGTGAGTGAGTGAGTGCGTGCGTGCGTGTGTGTGCGTGTGTGTGTGTGCGTGTGTGTGTGTGTGTATTCTGACTGTGGTTCTCCCCTCTACTGCAGCACAGGGTGGAGGGCTGCACTGCCTGACAGAGTGTAAACTGCCTCATCAATCTCTTTTATTCCTCCCTTCTCTTGTTTCTCTTCTCTCTTTCAGGCCTTCTGGAGGAGGGAGGTACTGTCTCGGGGAGAGGAAGCGCTACAGATCGTGTAACACAGACGTGAGTTCACGCCTTCCCTTTATTTATATTCCTCTCTCTCTCTCTCTCTCTCTCTCTCTCTCTCTCTCTCTCTCACTTTCTCTCTCACTCTCACACGTGCGGTGCTCTCGCTCTCTGCTCTCGCCTCTCTCTGCTCTGTCTCCGTCTCCCTCTCTCTCTCGCTCTCTCGGCTCTCTCTCGCTCTCTCTCACTTTCTCTCTCTCTCTCTCTCTCTCTCTCTCTCTCTCTCTCTCTCTCTCTCGTCTCTCTCCTCTCTCTCTCTCTCTCTCTCTCTCTCTCTCTCTCTTTCTCTCCTCTCTCTTTCTCTCTCTCTCTCTTCTCTCTCTACTTTCTCTCTTTCTTTCCACTCTTCTCTCACTCTCTCTCTCTCTCTCTCTTCTCTCTCTCACTCTCTCACTCTCTCTCTCTCATCAATGCAAATTCAATTGACTTTATTGACATGGCAAGTTATTATTACTTACATTGTCAAAGTATACATATCGAAAAATTTAAATAAAATATATATGTATATATATACACAAAATATATATATATTTATATATAAATAAATGGTGGGACTAACAGTAATAATAATAGTAGTAGTGGACATCTCTCTCTCTCTCTCCCCCATTCCTCTCTCTCATTCCTGTAAGGTCGTAGAGCAATACCAGCAAACCAAAATTGGTTCTGTGAATGTTCCCAGAACGTTCGTTGTGTTCTCATAACACAAAGACGGGTGTTATGAGGTGATTATAGAATGTTTGTATAAAACATTCGCCTGATGATGCAAGAACGTTCCTAGAACACAGGTAATCTGTTCTTTAAAGGTTCCCAGAATGTTTCATTAGGTTGTGGGAACAGTCTGGTGGGAACGTCATGGGGCCATCGCAAAAGATATGTTCCTAAAACACAAAAACTGTCCAGTTGTGATGACAATTCTTTACCTTTAAACTATATAAAACTAAACTTTTCTCAATTTCAATCAAAACACATACAAATGCATGCAATATCCATTCTGAAAAATTATTATTCATAATAAATATACAAAAACGAATTGAGGTTCAATGCAATAATCTTTTATTGATTTAAAGGTCCCATGCAGCCATTTTTTATCTCAATATCAAATCATTTCTGGGTGACAATATAGTACCTTACTGTTTGTACTTACCTCATTGTTTTCAATTAAAATGGTCCCAAAAAAACGCAATAGCAAAGAGCAAAATCATAATGTTCTGTACCCTGATTGATCATATGAGACACAAGGCCACGGCTATGCCCTGGTGGCCCAGAGGGTTAATGATCTGGCTGCATGTCCGAAGATTGTTCAATCCCACATATTCCTTAATCAAATCAAATCAAGCTTTATTTATGCAGCACATTTCAGACATGGAATGAAACGCAATGTGCTTCGCAGGAAGAAAAAAAACAGATGAAAAAACAATGAAAATAAAAGCTGACATTTTTACTTCACAACAAACATAAGATAAAAAAAATCAAATAATGTCATAAAGTGAACAACTAAAAAGCAACCTAAGGAAAAGCAAAGCTTAAAAGGTGTGTTTTAAGATCTCTTTTCAATATGTCCACAGTTTCAGTCCCACTCAGGTTCTCTGGCAGGCTATCCCAGAGGCTGGAGGCATAGCAACTAAAGGCTGCCTCTCCATGCCTCTTGGTCCTAGGCTTTGGGATAGTTAAAAGGCCAGTGCCAGAGGACCTGAGGGACCTACAGAGTACATAACTTAAAAGCATGACTGGCATGTGTTGGGGTGCATCAATCGTGGATTGATTTAAAAACCAATAGAAGAATCTATATTCTAAAAACAGTGTAATGTGTGCTCTCCGTCTGGTCTTGGTCAGTACCCGTGCTGCAGCATTCTGTATGTTTTGCAGTTGACCAATGTCTTTCTTGGGTAGACCAGACAGGAGAGCACTACAGTAGTCAAGCCTGCTTGTAATAAAAGCATGGATGAGTCTCTGTATCAGCCTGAGAGAGAAACGGCCACACCTTGGCAATGTTCCTCAGGTGGTAAAAAGCTATTTTGGTCACATTCCGAATGTGTTCAGAATCTAAAATAACACCTCGTTTTTTGACCCTGTTGTGTTATCTTTATTGCCCGTGAATTAAAATGTGCGGCTCATTCTCTCTCTGTGCTTTGGCTCCAACAATAAGTACCTCGGTCTTGTCTTGATTTAGCTGGAGGAAGTTGTGAGCCATCCAAGTATTTAAATCACTAATACAGTCTAATCATTGATCCGTGGAGCTAAAGTCCTCTGGTGACATGTAAAGTTGTGTATCGTCTGCATAGCAGTGAAAATCAATGCTGTGATTTCTGATAACGCTGCCAAGGGGTAACATACAGTACCAGTCAAAAGTTTGGACACACCTACTCATTCAAGTTTTTCTTTATTTGTACTTTTTTTTTTACATTGTAGAATAATTGTGAAGACATCAAAACTATGAAATAACACATATGGAATCATTTAGTAACCAAAAAAGTGTTAAATAAATCAAAATATATTTTAGATTCTTCAAAGTAGCCACCCTTTGCCTTGATGACAGCTTTGCACACTATTGGCATTCTCTCAACTAGCTTCACCTGGAATGCTTTTCCAACAGTCTTGAAGGAGTTCCCACATATGCTGAACACTTGAAGGCTGCTTTTCCTTCACTCTGCGGTCGTACTCTTCCCAAACCATCTCAATTGGGTTGAGGTCGGAAGATTGTGGAGGCCAGGTCATTTGATGCAGCACTCCATCACTTTCTTCTTGGTCAAATAGCCCTTACACAGCCCGTCCTTCTCTCACCTCAGGATTTACGGTATTACCAGTTTAATACACAAGTAGGTGCCAAAAAAAACCCGCTAAAAAATAAACATTGGGAGTCTATTACCAGAATGCTAACAAAACAAGTAATAGTGAATTTGCATGGAGGTTGCTAGCGAAATATGCTAACGAGTGCAAATGAAAATAAATGAATTGCAATCCAGCTCATAAAGTTATACATACATGGGTAGGAGCTACCGAATGTCTTTTTTGGTGAGTTTGGAATGTGAACGAGAGACATTGTGCAAATGAACAATGTTTTGACGGATGCAGTACTCCAGTACTCCAGTACTGGCTCTGTGAACTGTGGAGTCTGGAGTTGCTAGGGCAACCGGCCTGACTGCTCTGCTGGGAGAATAGGGGGGAGGAGCAAACGGACTGAGAACGGAGAGGAGAAAAAACGCAAGGAAATCTAGATAGCAGTTGCAGCTGTACAAATAACTCATCCAAAGGGCTTTGCCTTCTCAAACATGGCAAAGTTCAAACATAATATGCTGCCCCGTCACCGTATTAATTCAGCCACTTACTTAGATAGCAAGTTAAACTAAGGGTCTTGTTAATAACGCATAATTCTGCGTTTTTCACGCAGGTCGGAAAAGATAAAACTCCTAAAAAAATATCTTGTTGTGTTTTGTAAACACAAATCTAAAATGCTTATTTTTGTAATTTCTGCTCGGCATCAGACTAATATTGTGCTTCAGTTGCACTTCTAAACTCGGATGAGAATTCACGAAGGGACATTTATATCTGCAGACAGGGCTCCGACTGATGTGTAACCTATTTTCTCCGATACTTTTCTTGGTGTAGCCAGACTACTTTTCTCAGGTTAAAATGCAAGAGAAACTTTGAGCTAAACATTAAGACATGTAGCTGGCTACATTCTTACTATGACAGGCCTAAACATTAGAAATATGATGGCCATGCGTCTTTTTTTTATAATAAAATATCTTGCTTTTTCATTGTAAGCTCATTTACTTGTGCAGCTGCCAGCCAAATCAAATAATAATTATTTTATTTTATTTAACCTTTATTTAACTAGGCAAGTCAGTTAAGACCAAATTCTTATTTACAATGACGGCCTACCCCGGCCAAACCCGAACCCGGACGACGCTGGGCCAATTGTGCGCTGCCCACTTCTACTGTCATCTCATGAAAATGAAGCTATTTCATGTCGAATGTGTTGCACTAATGTATTTTCTGGAAAGGAAAACTATAGTTGCATCACTCTATTAAAGGGAAAAATAACACTGTTGACTTTCAGTAGAAAACGCGACCCCTGTCAATACACAGTTGGACTCACCTGCTCCCGCTTTCTCCTGTTGTGCTATTTACAAACTAACATGTGACTGTGCTGGGGAACTAAGCAAGCTTTATATAATGTGACAGGTGAAATATGAACGCGATCTGCTTTATCTCCTAACGCATTGCACAAGTTGACTGCAGGTATTTACTTCAAATATAGCTACAAATATTAAAATGTATAGGAACAACTTCAAATAAATATTTTCAACGGTATTGACGGAATTGAAAAATCCTTCCCTGGCTATTTCCAAATATGCCGGTATACGGTATATACGGGTATACCACCCAAGCCGACTACCAATAGGTGCCCTTTTTTGTGAGGCATTGCAAACCTCCCTGGTCTTTAAGGTTGAATATGTGTTTGAAATTCACCGCTCGATTGATGGACCTGACAGATAATTGTATGTGTGGGGTGTAGGGCTGTGGCGGTCACAACATTTTGTCAGCCGGTGATTGTCAAACAAATAACTGTCGGTCTCACGGTAATTGACCGTGAATTACCATAAACACATGTAGCATCTCCATTTTCATGCCAGGTAGGCTATACTCTTGTTGTAAAGAAAAGCAATGTGCTTAATATGAGTAATGTTCAGAAATAAATATAGTAGGCCTAGCCTATAGAAAGCTGATGGGATCTCCCTCTTTTTAGTAGAAGCCATCACTCTGTTTTTGCACGCAATTGCATAGCCTATAGAAACGTTGCGCAACACGAGCTCATGGGCTCTCATGAAGTGTTTGGTTAGATTTGCGAAAACATTTGCATTGATGTCAGACTAACTAGAGGGACAATAGAGTGCTGAGTACCAGCCAGTTAGCAAGTTTGGTGGGCTAATGACCTTCAGCAGCATCAGAGCTTGGAGAAGCCTAATTACCATGACTAAACAGTTACCGGTGTGGCGATAATACGGTCACCGTAACAGCCCTATGTGGGGTACGGAGATGAGGTAGTCCTTCAAAAATCATGGTGAACACTATGCAACTTAATATGTGACTTGTTAAGCAAATTTTTACTCCTGAACTTACTTAGGCTTGCCATATCGAATGGGTTGAATACTTCTTGAAACGTTTGTGGTCATATGCACATCCTTAAAAACATAGGCGCTGGGCTAATGAAGAACACTAGGAAAGACCAGGAAGGCCTGCACACTGTTAAAGCTCCCAATTCACCGCTTTATGACAACGTTTCAATCCGAAACCTGACGCAGATCCGTTGGGTGAATTGGGAGCTGTAACAGTGTGCGGGCCTTCCTGTTCTTTACTTGAATACTTATTGACTCGTACCTTTCAGCTTTTCATTTGTAATTCATGTGTAAACATTTGTAAAAATATAATTCCACTTTGACATTATGGGGGTATTGTGTGTAGGCAAGTGACACAAAATCTAAATGTAATCAATTTTAATTTCTATCTGTAACACAACAACATTTGGAAAAGGTTAAGAGGTGTGAATACTTTGTGAAAGCCCTGTATCTCTTGTAATGTACCCACACTGTTCCCACAGCCTAATGAAATGATCTGGGATCCTTTTAAGAACTCAGAAAGACTGTTTTGTCAATATCCTTGCAACATCCAAGGAACATTTTGTGCACACTGATTTTGTGCAAACATTATCTGAATGTCAACTGGACAGTTTTTGCTTTTTTGGGAACATATCTTTTGTGATGTCCCCACAATGTTCCCACCATACTGTTCCCACAACCTAATGAAACATTTTGAGAACCTTTAAAGGACAGACAAAAATTTGTTCTAGGAATGATCTTGTAATATCTGGTAAATGTTTCTTGCACCCTAAAATAAACATGGTAGAATCATCCACACAACTGCACCGTTTTTTGGTAACATATCTTTTGTGATGACCCCACAGTGTTCCCACCATACTGTTACCACAACCTAATGCAACATTCTGGAAACCTTTAAAGAACTAACTAAATATCTTCTGGAAACGTTCTTGCAACATCAGGCAAAGGTTTTATACAAACACTGTATAATCATCAGCACAACTGGAACGTGTTTGTGTTCTCAGAACATTTACCGCAACCAACGAATGTTCTTGGAACTTGCACAGAACCAATTTTGGTTTGCTGGGAAAACATTACTGGTGCATTGTGTTATTACGTTACTTGGAAACCTAGTTCTAACTTTTAGGGAATGTTCTGTTGTGGCTGCTACAGATGCTGTGCACACCATTTTAGTGAATGTGAGGAGAATTTTTTGAAATGTTTGGTTTTGGGATGTTATCATCCTAATGTTAGATAAAACCCTATTTAGAACTTAATGGGAATCTTAACTAATGTTCTGGGAATGTTCCCGGTTTGTTGGGATCCCTCTATTTTTAAGGTTGCTAGGAGGAAGAAGATTCTAAGAAGGCTTGTCCTCCTGTAAAGGGTTAAGTTGTTTGTTCCCTTTCGGGAAGAGCAAAGCAAACCTCAGCCATTCACTAAAGGCAATTACCTGCCTCTCTGACTCTGTCAAGGTACTGAATGGAGTATCACTGACTTTGATTGATGGGAGATTTAACGCACGAGTGGTTTTGGGATAACAGAGAGTACTGAGGATGCTAGCTTGGTGAAAACAATGGTCAATTAAATGCTTTTGTCCTGGTGAATTTAGGTTTTGTTTGTGTTGAAACAACGTTTGAATGTCCCAGTAAGATCTTATTGTTACACACAACGCAATGCAAAATGTTCCTTTAAATTCTATGAAAGTTAATTCAAATACCTTACTTTAGTCCTAAAAAATACTTTGAACAAATATTGTGTATGGCTGCAAACTCAACCCCCCCAGCACCCCACTCCTAACTATTTCAAGGTGGGCCTTTTTTTCTGAAGCTGAAAATTGAGCCAGTTAGGAGGCTTGTGGATACTCAACCACAAATCTTAAAAATAACAGTTGAGAGCAAGCATCGAACGTTTACTTTGGAAAACAAACATCGTCCCAGACCACCGTTTCATTGCCCCGACCGTAGTGCGTCCACAGAGCTCCTACACA
>NC_036842.1:7422338-7429089 GCF_002910315.2 Salvelinus sp. IW2-2015 | reverse complement strand
GCGTGTTCTTGGTGTAAGTGTGTGGTGTGTGTGTGTGTGCTGTGAGTGAGATAAGGGTGTGTGTGTCGGGAGGAATTGGGTAGGGAGGGTGGAGATGTAGCGAGGCCTATGGACGAGACAGAGAGCAGGGGTGGTGGAAGATGTCTGTGGTGGGAGGAAATAGAGAGGAGGGATGTGTGAGAGTGGTGGTGTGTGTGGGAGGAGGAGAGGAGTAGTGATGGAGAAAGTGGGACAGTCGAGGAGAGTAAGAGAGAGGTGGTGAGGGGCGAAAAAGACAGAGGAGGGAGAGGATATTAGTGAGGAGGACGAGTAGAGAGGGTTTAGAGAGAGGGACGCGTAAAGAGGATGGTGGAGGGGAAGATGAGAGATGAAGCGATGTGAGTAAGAGTGAGGAGGTGGGTTGAAACGAGGAGTTCGTGTAATTGTGTACCCTTTATGGACTCAAAATGGCAGAGAAATATTTTCGAAGGAAAAAACTACTTTTTCCCCAAACCACCAGTTGTGTCTAAACTCTGGTGTCCAAACACCCAGCGCGCCCTTAGCACCTTTCTGTCGAGGACCAACTAGGTTCAACCTAGCCACATAATAATACACACAGCACAAATACAACCTTGGAGAACATAGCAGAAAGGGTTGCCACACGGCACTGAAAGGGAGTGATTTGAAAAAGTCGGTTATCTCCACCCTGGCTACCATAAGTGGTAACGCTAGTATTTCCCGTGACTGTGCCTCAAAAACCAAATATATTCCTGGCCCACCACTCCACCCTGGACAGCCCTCTATGACCAGGTCCATCCTATACAAGGCAGCAGTTGCCCACCTTCACCCGGTCTTCATTATCCGCCTCTCAAAACGCAGCCCCACCACTTCACACAGGAGCAACAGATCAATAGACAAGCCTGCCCAGACCAGCGAGACACTCTCCCAGACCTTGCAGGACCTCCCCCCCCCTCCCCCCAGGACCTACACAGAGGACCTACATCCAGACCACAACACCCACCAGCCACATACACACCCCCCCTAATCAACACCCCCCAGTCAACCATGCCCACATTCCCATTTACGCCCCTCAGATCAGACCTATGCCCCCTCCTGCCACACCACCCTGCAAAGGGGTCTCGAACATGGAATCCACACATACGGCCCCCAAGCCGTGAGCGGGCAAACAAGCCCAAACCCCCACTTCTTACACTAGCCCAAGCCAATGGCAATGTAGCAGATGCTCAGCGCGCTCTGCTTCACACTACTGGCCTGAGGCAACCACACAACCAACATGGGACACTTTTTGCGAACAGAAAGCCTTCAGTATCTCATCCTGAATGTCCAAGGCCTGAGGTCTTCTGCGTTTGCCTTAAAGCAGCAGATCCTGGACTTAATCAAAGAAATCGATATTATACAAGCATTGTCAGTCCTACTAAGAACCTGGTATAGGCGGAGACGGACCACTTGTTGCCCTCTAGGGTTATCAGAGAGCTCTGGTAGTCCCAGTGTCTCACCCAAACTGCCAGGTGTGAAGGGAAGGGGACTCAGTGGGGGTGAGTTGCTAGATTTTGGTTGATAGAGCAGAACCTAACTCAACTCCTTTAAATTTAATCAAAACTAGAGCATTTTACATTTAGCTAAGAAGATTCAAAAGGGAAAATATGTGTGTAGTTGTATGTTGAGAGTCTGCCTCCTATACCAAGATTAGCCATTTTACCCCTGATCCCTTCCCTCGGTTTCACACTTGGCAGTTTGCTATGAAGATCGGGGGAGGGACAGGCAAAAATGTCCTCTCCCCTCGTTCTGTTGCTGACTACATAATACCTTCTCTCACTCTCCAACTGAGGACCCCATAGGCACACTAAAATTAAAGAGAGCAGGCTGCGTCTCCATCCGGTGGTGCATGGCGGACACGAACTCCAAATATCATCTCTCCCAGAGGGTTTCCCTATGGGACATTGTACTAGTCTGTGGCCAAACCTATTAATGGCCAGGAACCGGACGAAAGAGCCTGACACCTCAGCACACAGGATGACAATGTCTGTATGAGTGCGCCAGAAAACACTTACTTGTCGCTGGAATTTAGAGGATCCCAAGGGGACATCTGCCTCGTCTCCCTTACGCGTACGCATAGGACGTCCCACCGTGTATCGTAATTTCAGAGAGAGCAGAGAGTGTAGAGCGAGTCTGGCGTTGACAGCTCTGGCCTGGACATGAAGCATTGTAGTAATGAAGGTCAAACACTGGGAGTGTGCGTGTAAATGAATTAAGTCATAACATACAGACACGCTAGACTAACCCCACGGCTATCAGAGGAGATTGCTAGCCGCTAGCCATGGGGTCTGAGCTAAAGGCTAATCTCCCCCACAGCGCTGACCGGCGTGGTGTGTATGTGAGTGTGTGTGTGTTATGACTTAATTCATTTACACACACACACTCCCAGCCCCCCCCCCATGGCCTGCGGTTCCTGCCCTGGTCATTGTTCCCTGCTGAGCAGAGGTCAGCACTCAATTGTTCTCTCTTTCACAACAATGAGATAATGCTGACTCCCTCCCTCCCTGGCACTGTCCCCTGTAGCCAGTTAATCCACCAGGACTGTGTTAGGGATAATCAACATGTCACCTCTAAATGTCATCTGTGCATGTGCACTATTAAAATGTCACCTCTTAATGGGAAGCAGAACAACAATGGAGGGAGGGAGGCCTGTTGGGAGTTCCTCTGTAGTGGCTGACACAGACATCGTGTTAACTAGAGTGGCTGGAGAAGACGCTGGTTACGATAGGACTGATTGAGAGGGTTGGATCCATACCTTACAGTTCCAGTTCTATACTTCTTATAGTTCCCGGTGCATAGCGGGAAAAACTCACTCTTGGAGAAGAAGAAAAAAACTCAAGCACACTGGCCGTGTTTGATGTAGGCTCTAGTTGTCTAAGCGCTGTCTCGACCAACATCACACAAATGATTCAATCACTAATCTTACCCTAGTACCCTATTTCACTCTGTCTTTTCTCACCAGAGCTGCATGATGGAACTGACTGGGGATTGGCCCTTACTTCAATAGTAATGAAAGTCAGTCACCCTTTCCTTCAGCTGGGTTCAGGCCTGTAGTGCGTGTGTGCCTGCGTGTTTGTGTGTTCAGGCCTGTTTATCCTGCTCTACTTTCAGCCTGTAAAATACAGTATATAGCTTTGACCTGAGCTCACTGAGAGTCTTTATTTGTCCTGAGGGAAAGTGCTGTTGGCCCTCGCACACGCACATGCACACACGCATACATGGACATTTGAGTTATTTAGCAGACGTTCTATTCCAGAGCGACTTACAATTAGCTAGCGTTGTTACCTTCAAGTAAGTCTCTGTTTTGCTAGGGTGTTGTGGAAGGGGATGGCGGATGGGCGTCTGCCTCTGATTCCAAAGGTTGCAAGTTTGAATCCAGCGATAGAAAGTTGTTTTGAGATTGAGTTGTTTTGCCTATCCCAAACCTTAACCCTTTACCTTAACCATTCAGAGTTAACGCCTAAACTTAACCTTAAACACACATTTGACATTTGCAACAACTTTGAAATGTGAGTCTTGAGAAACATGGATTAACGTCTAAATCTGACGCGAGACTGTGAGAGTTAGTTGTTTAAGATGGCTAGGTGAGACCGCGACACATCACAATCGGAACAAGTACATTTTCCCTCAATGAAGTCGCTATGTTCTTCTCTCGGCAAAGTCAGTGGTAGTAGGAAAAAACAAGTGCATTTTAAAACATTTGAGATACATTTTGGTGTTGGGGGGGGGGTGCCGTGGGATTTATTTACAATACTCTTTAAAGAGGTAGGGTTTCAGACGTTTTTGGAAGATGGGTAGGGACGCCGCTGTCCTGACATTAGGGGGAAGCTGGTTCCACCATTGGGATGCCAGGACTGAGAAGCGCTTTGACTGGGCTGAGCTGGACCTGCCAGGTAGGCTGCAATCCAGAGCCTGAGACCTCCAGCCCTGAGAGGGTGGAGAGGAGGATCTGATGGTTCACGGTGTCGATGATCTAGGAGGAGGAGAACAGAGGAGAGAGAGTCAGCTTCGGGAGAGTGGAGAGCCTCCGTGACAAAGCTTGAGTGGTTAGGGTCAAGAAGATCGCTCTGAGAGAGATAACGAGAGACTTGGTCAGAGACCGCACGCTCAACTGTTTTGGAAAGAAAAGAAACAAGGGATACCGTCTGTAGTTTTTGCCGTCAGAAGGGTCGAGTGTTGGTTTCTTGAGGAGGGGAACCACTGGCCATCTTGAAGTCAGAGGGGATTCAGCCAGTGGTCAGGGATAAGTTGATGAGGGAAGTGAGGACTGGGAGAAGGTCTCCAGAGATTGGAGAGCCTTCCAAGGCACAGAACACCAACCCAAGCCCCAGCACTGGCCCCGGCCCTGGCCCCAGTACCTGTCCCAGTCCTAGCTCCAGCCTCATCTCTAATGCTAGCCCCCAGCCGCAACCCCAGCACCTTACCCCCGCCCCAGTCTAGTCTGAACCAAACAGTGTCGATCCGGCCCAGCCCCCAGTCAAGGCCAGCCCCAGCCCTAACCCCACCCCTAACTCCAACCCCAGCCCTAACCCCAACCCTAACCCCAATCCCCAGCCCTAACCGCCAACCCTAACCCCATTCCCTAATGACATTCTCCACCCCTAAACCCATCGCCCATCCCTAACTCCAACCCAGGCCTAACACCCAACCCTAACACCCGACCCCAACCCTTAACCCCAGTCTCCAGCCCTAAACCCCATCCCCAGCCCTAACCCCATCCCCAGCCCAACCCGTAACCCCAACCCTAACCCCATCCCGAGCCCTAACCCCATCCCATGCCCAACCCTAACCCCAACCCTAACCTACCCCAGCCCTAAAACCCATCCCCAGCCCTAACCCTACCCCAACCCAGCCCCATCCCCAGCCCTAACCCCATCCCCAGGCCCTAACCCCAACCCCTAACCCCATCCCCAGCCCTAACCCCATTCCCAGCCCTAAACCCCATCCCCAGCCCTAACCTAGCCCTAACCCCAGCCCTAACCCCATCCTCAGCCTTAACCCCATCCCCAGCCCTAACCCCCAGCCCTAACCCCATACACAGCCCAACCCATCCCCACCCTAACCCCTAACCCCCAGCCCTAAACCCCATCCCCATCCCCAGTTCAACACCATTCCCACCCTAACCCCCACCCTAACCCCATCCTCAGCCTTAACCCCATCCCCAGCCCTAAACCCCAGCCCTAACCCCATCCACCAGCCTAACCCATCCCTAGCCCTAACCCCCAGCCCTAACCCCATCCCCATCCCAGTCTCAACACCATCCAGCCCTAACCCCATCCTCAGCCTTAACCCCATCGCCAGCCCTAACCCACAGCCCTAACCCCTCCCCAGCCCTAACCTCATCCCAGCCCGACCCCCAGCCCTAACCCCATCCCAGCCCTAACCCAAACCCCATCCCCAGCCCTAAAACCCCATCCCGCCCTGACCCCATCCACAGCCCTAAACCACCATCCCCAGCTGTCCACAGCCCAACCCATCCACAGCCCTAACCCCATCCCCAGCCCTAACCCCAGCACAGCCCTAGTCTAGTCTGTACCAGACAGGGCCGACCCAGCGGAGATGTTTCTAATTACCCACTCAAATAAGTGTTCTATTATCCATCACAAATCACCAGGGGAAACAAAGCAGTTGTTCCAAACACAACATATTGTTCTCTGCATGAGAGAAATAATAACTTAACAGACTGTCTCAGGACAGAATAGAGCAGTTTTAGGAAAAGTCTTTACAGACAATAGACTGTACTAAGGTCAGTTAAACTGGGCTTTGTTAACTACCCTGACATCTAATGTGTTGTTTTTGATTTGCGGTTTTCCAGGCATGTCCATCGGGATCCCGGGACTTCCGGGTGAAGCAGTGTGCCGACTTCGACAGCATGCCGTTCCGTGGGAAATACTACAACTGGAAGCCCTACACTGGAGGTGAGATCGGAATAATGCATTAATCCATCAATCGCTCCCGTCCATTCCGCTGTCTTTCTCGACCCGTTTGTAGTAGTTTGTTCGGCGCTTTGATACCTTTCATCATACAGTAGCTTCCCAGAGCCTGTGGTCCTCTCTGGCCCTCAGTGACAGTCTAAAGGCTTCTCTCTGTGACTGTGTTGTGTACACATCTAATACCAACAGTAGGCAGGACTGTTTGATAGGCCCAGAATTCCTGGGATTCCCACATTGTGTTTGATGGCCCTCTGGACAGCCATTCCAACTCTTTAGCCCTCAATGAAGACATGGGAGTGGGAATGTGGGAGGGGTGGGATTTGGGTCCATTGAGGCTTGAAATCTGGGTCATCACTATCTGGGCTATAATTGATGGATTGGTACCAGGACTTACTATTACCTTACAGATGTAGGTTCTTAATTTGATCCCTCTTTAGCTGCTGAGATGAGCTTCACGATTTACATAAATTCACTGAAAAACCGCACTTAATTATATTAACAGATTGCACTTTTCATGCAGCGTAATTTTGTCCAGCTGATAGCCCAACCACCGATCAAGCAACATTATGTACTAAACTTTCAAATCCTCTTGCTGCAGGATTATTTTGCTGTGACAATACTGGTCAAATGAACATCCAATACCTGTATGTGTTCTCTAATTTTCACTAGAGATCGCAGTGGAAAGTTACTCACAAAGAAACACACACACACATGCATGCACACACACGCACGCACGCACGAACGCACACACACACACACACACACACACACACACACACACA
>NC_036842.1:7271012-7422261 GCF_002910315.2 Salvelinus sp. IW2-2015 | reverse complement strand
GGCTTGGGAGACAGAGAGGAGTTAAATCTGTGCCAAACAGGTAGAGGATCAAGTATTTAGGAGTTGCTATGTTTTCCGGTTGGCATTTCCTCTTGGATTTTTTCGCAGCTAGCAAAGCGTTCCAGTCAGCCACAATCACAGTGTGGGGTTTAAATTGGAAGCACCATGGCCTAATACGGAACGACGATTACGAACTCATGAAAGGACGGCACTATTTTCCTTCATCATAGTGTGTCTGTTACCATAGCGTTTGCTGGATCAGACTAACTTATGGTTACTACTGGTTAGTGTAGTCATCCATTCAGGCTCCACTGAAGATCAAAGGGACAAGAAAGTCATCAATTTTAGTGCCTTAACCCCCAACAATAAAAACGATTTGATGGTCGTTTTTTGTTGAGTGAAGCAAAATAATTAAGGCGTGCCAGTGTTTCTCAGGGCGCACACGCACTCCTTGTTGTCTTTAACTAATTCACTTAAATGAACTCGAGCAGGTTTTTTGGAGGCAGCACTAAAGTTGCACACCAGGTTATTCATTTCAATCCCAGGTTTATGATTTGGCTCTCTTGTCCCCTTTGAATAAACTGCATTTAAGCAGACATCCCTGATTTTCTTGAACGAAAAAAAATTACAACTCACAAAGAGGCCCACTGAAGTCCAAACCCAGAAATGTGATTTAACAAAGAACTGGCTTTCCCTGGCATTGTTTTTCTTTTGAGGCCAGTTCAGTCCAATCCGCAAGTGACTCATAGAAGAGTTCTGGGTGGGTTTCTCCCGTGGGGTTGTCCCTGTGTTTGTCCTGGGTCAACAACGGTTCATGTTTGGAGCCATGGGCTCTTCCTGACTTACTGCAGGCGATGAGGATAAACACCGCAGGCACATTTTTTGACACTTGCTTTTAGAAGTTGTGTTGTTACTGGTGTTCTGTGGATACGTTGGCCTACTAGGTCGAAGAATGGGACCTATAAAAAAAAAAAAAAAAGAGAAAATAATGCAGTTTACAATATAGATTTTTTTTTTTTTCAATTTCACCAGAAACCTTTTGTGGTGCTAGTTGTGACCAGCCCTGTTCTCTCTCTCCTCTAGACGTTTTGGTTGATAGTAATAAAAGACTTCTATTAGTCATGCTTTGATTCTGAAATCCTGGACTGGGGCCTGACGTCAACTTCAGTATGGACACTGGAGAGATAGCTGGGGCTGCCTTTGACACTCAACACCACACAAGTGACATCCACCCTCTGGACGTTTTCTCCAATCTCCAAATGGTAGGCTGACAGTCCATAGATTCTGTAGCCAAGCTACAGAGGGAGCTCATAGCGTTTGATAATGGAAGTTGTGTGATAAAGATTTCAACTTTTAGCGCTGACGGCCTGGGAGGAGTAGGACTAGACTGTGCTTTTATGAGTTGTGGTGTGTGGTGTGTGTGTGTTGTGTGTGTGTGTCTGTTTGTCTGTCTTGAGTGTGGTAAGTGTTCTTGTGACGTAGTGCTGGTAATATTTAGGTTGTCGTTACTGTAAATTTCCCCAGATAAAAGTAGTGCTTCTGGTTCCCACGCTGTGACTCACCCCAGTCAAACAGACCCACGCTGCTTCCAGTCAGGACCCAGCCAGTAGGGTGCTGACTCCCCCATAGGAGAAACACTGTACCGCGGCTCTGACCCGATTACATTGTGATAGATAAGCTAATAAACTGGATGACTGTAACCTAATGTAATGATCCTGACCATGTGACCTGACCAGGAAACCCGACCCGACCAAAACTCAGCCTGCGACCCAGTTTGTACAGTTTATAGTCACAGTGTTTGTGTTCCTTCTTATCTCAAGGGACCTTGTTTATATGATACTTGACTGACTGGGAAAAAGTGACTGAGAGACAGCAAAGAAATAGCATTATCCAATATGGAACAATGTAGCGTTAGAACAAAACTTGGCGTTTCAGTCAGTTGGTTTTCATTGAGTGGCTGGCAGAGGTCTTAATCTAGACTCTTATCACAACTCAACAGGTCATGTCTGGGATTGTTTTGAAGTTCTCCTCAGGAAACTGGCTATCCAGATTAATGTGGAAGTTGAATTGAAAGACACTGTCATTTATTTCACCACTGGGCGTTTGTTGAAAACAAGGTTTGAATTTACATTCAAAATGAAAAAAGCTGAAAATAATGTGTTTAATAATGAGATCTGGCATCTACTGCTGTCTTTGTTCTGTGTGTGTACACTGTACAGTATGTGTACAATCGGGTTAGGGTGTGTGTGTGTGTGTGTGTGTGTTGGAGGTTTCTTCCCAGAAAGCACTGGGACATGTTCATTCCTAGTCACAGTCCAATGTGCCTTTTTATTTCAGCAGCAGTTGGCCTTCTAGAGTCTTCTAGAGTCTCTGACATGATGTGATTAATCTCTGGAACACCGTCTGCTTGGAGGCTGCTCGGAAAATACTCAAAATGCTTCATGTAGGCCTGTGCACGTGTTGGAGAAAGACAAAGGGAGAGAGAGAACAGAGAGAAAATGAAAGAGAGAAGAAACAGATAGGGATAGAGCAGAGAAATGTGGACGGAGAGAGAGAGAGAGAGAGAGAGAGAGAGAGAGAATGAGAGCGAGAACGGAGAAAATAGAGAGTGAGGGACAAAAGGGGGCGAGAGAGAGTGAATGCGAGGGATGTGTGAGAATACATTTATTTTTCTCTTCTGTCATTAACGTGACACCCGCTAATTCTCCCTATCACATTTTAGAGGAGTCTATACAACTATGAAATACTCACTTTACCGTAACTCTCTAAAAGAGACTGGCAGTTCAACGACTGTTCAACGACTGTTCAGTCTGACCCTCTCGTCCAACTGTCGTTCTACGGTTGTTAATCACTTACTATCCAATCATGAGTTAGCGTTTTAAATTGACGTAAAACTGCTGCTCCATGCAGCTTCCACAGACTTGAAGTCACTTCTTCAGCACTTTTCTTTATTACTATGGTATTACTATGGTATTACTATAGTATTATTAAACAGTGTCGTTACTATGGTGTAAGTTATACTTAAAGCAATATAACATGGTATCCTGTCTCCTCTCTCAGCACGTTGGCTGTGACAACATCCTGGGTTCGGACGCCAAGGAGGACCGCTGTCGGGTGTGTGGAGGGGACGGCAGCACCTGTGAGACCACAGAGGGACTGTTCAATGACTCCCTACCCAGAGGAGGTAAGACCCAGTCTGGGGACAGAACTTGACAGGGCTCTTTACTTCAGGTGTGCAAATGTTCTAGTTCCATAGAAACGGAAGGAAAGGTCAAGGGTCATGAGGTCTCTCCTCTGAGCAAGTACACGTAGTGGGAGAGTAGTATATACACTGAGAGGACAAAATATTAGGAACACCTTGCTAATATTGAGTTGCACCCCTTTTACTCTCAGAACAGCCTCAGTTCATCGGGACTCTACAAGGTGTCGAAAGCGTTCCACAGGGATGCTGGCCCATGTTGACTCCAATGATTCCCACAGTTGTGTCAAGTTGGCTGGATGTCCTTTGTGTGGTGGACCATTCTTGATATACACGGGAAACTGTTGAGTGTGAAAAAACCTGCAGCGTTGCAGTTCTCGACACACTCAAACCGGTGTGCCTGGCACCTACTACCATACCCTGTTCAAAGGCACTTCAATCTTTTGTCTTGCCCACTCCGCATCTCAGTTGTCTCAAGGCTTACAAATCCTCCTTTAAGTGGATTTAACAGGTAACATCAATAAGGGTTCATAGCTTTCACCTGGATTCACCTGGTCATTCTAGGTCGTGGAAAGAGCAGGTGTTCCCAATGTTTTGTACACTCGGTGTAGATATAAAAAAGGATGTGTAACGTGTAAAGGAGAGAGGATCAGAGACGAGGAGTGTGTAATGTAGAGGAGACAGCAGTGTAAAGAAGGGAGGATCAGAGAAGAGGAGTGTGTAATGTAGAGGAGACAGCAGTGTTAAAGAAGGGAGGAGGTCAGAGAAGAGGGTGTGGTAATGTAGAGGAGACAGCAGTGTAAAGAAGGGAGGATCAGAGAAGGAGTGGTGTGATAGATGTAGAGGGGGAGAGCAGCGCAGTGTGAAAGTAAGGGCGAGGAGTTCAGAGAAGGAGCGGAGGAGTGTGTAATGTAGAGGAGAGACAGCAGTGTAAAGAAGGGAGGATCAGAGACGAGGGGTGTGGTAATGTAGAGGAGACAGCAGTGTAAAGAAGGGGAGGATCAGAGAAGAGGAGAGTGGTGTAATTGTAGGAGGAGACAGCAGTGTAAAAAGGGAGGATTCAGAGAGAGGAGTGTGTAATGTGAGGAGGACAAGAAGTGTAAAGAAGGGAGGATCAGAGACAGAGGAGTGTGTATGTAGAGCGAGAGCAGCAGTGGTAAAGAAGGGAGGATCAGAGAAGAGGAGTGTGTAATGTAGAGGAGACGCAGTGTAAAAAAGAAGGGAGGATCAGAGACGAGGAGTGTGTAATGTAGAGGAGACAGCAGTGTGTAGAGAAGAGTATGTGTTTCAGAGAGAGTCCATTCCTCTGTGCATTCTGAAAGCTGCCAAACACCACAAGTTTGTAAGCACTTTCCGGGAGACACATCCTCGTGCAGAAAAGCAAGGTAAAAACTCAGGAACGTATTGTCTTTTTGGCAGAGCAGCCCTCTCCCAGCTCCAACAGAGCACTGTAGCCAAACACTTCATTTTTCATGGAAACCTGTGTGTTTTTTCCCCCCTTTGTCACCCAATGATAAAGCGTATAGTTTGTGGAGTTGAGAAACATGTTGTCAAAACATAAATGGAAACATAATATATTTGCATTAATTACATCATCCGGTGAAGGACTCGGACTGGTGATATGGCTTCATCCTGACTCTGGTTCCAAGACTAGTCTATAGAGAGACAAAAGCACTTTCTCCTTCTATGGTATGTCCAGTAATGCATCTAAAAAAAATTGCTTTGTGTCTGTAATGGTGGTGTCCTTTTCTCTACCAGGTTACATGGAGGTTGTTCTGATACCAAGGGGATCAGTCCACATAGAAATCCAAGAAATTGCCATGTCCAAGAACTACATCGGTAAGTGACCTCTTTCGAACGCTATACGTGACGGTCGTCGTTCGAATTATTTTGATCATCCTGTATTTCTTTACAGTCTATATATCTGAAAATGTTCTAAGTCGTTATGGCCCGTCCATAACTCCACAAAATTAGTGAACAGTAATGTGAAGCAGTTTGAAATGAACCTGTTTCATATTAGAGGGTTTGCTTCAGTTCTTGGTTTAAAGATCCAGTTTTCCGCATCACCTGGTGCTTTCTCAGTCTAGAGCAGAGCAGACAATGTATTTTTAACTCGCACTAAATTAACAGCTTCGACATTAGAGAAAGTATTCAGCGCGCGTCCAGTGGGAGTCTTTGGCGTTGGTCTCCCCCTCTTCGTTCCAGACGAAAACAGAACAACATTCACAGCTCTGACAGGCAGAATCGAAAGAATCAAACAAGCCCATTTCATTTAGTGCTGTTGTCACGGGCTGACATTAAGTAGGGAGTTAGCCGTGTGACAGAGTGGGGAATTTACAGCTCAGGTTGTTGATGGAGGACTGAAATGAGGCTTTGAAACGTCAGGCGCTGTTAGATTTACAACCCTGCGGTGACAGCCCTGAGGCCCTCGTGGATTCAAGTGGATAGAAGAATATTTATATATCAACATTTGTTTTATTTGATACACGTTTTAACGATTGTCACTTTGTGTCCTATTGTGTAGACGGCACTCTCTATGTCCCTTCCAAGTAATGTGTGACAGACCCTAAAGGCTGTGGGAGTATTTGGTCTTGGTAAAGTTGTGTGAGGCTGCCTTTAGCAGTGGAGATGGACTGAGAGCTCACTATTTGAATGTGCAGATGAGGTGGCAGTAAAGACCGCATTCTGTCAGCTATCCCCCAAAACAGGAGGAGTCAAATAAGTATTGTTGTAATGAAGTACGTAAATGCTGCAAAGTGCTTACGCATGAGGAATCAGCTAGAGACAGATAGAGAGAGAGAGAGAGGGAACACAGTGTTTGGATCGTTTCTCCTCAATTTGGCCCCATTTCAACTCTGAGAAAATGGATATTTTGAGATGTGTTGTGCTTGGAGACGACTCCATTGTTTTGACGACATGCAGGAATGGTATTCATGGGATTCTTCCAGGCTTTCACCTGAAGAGTGTGTGTGGTTGTGTGTGTGTGCGTTTTCTCTTTCCCTCTGAAAGGTGAGAGAGTCTGTGTGTGTGTGTGTGTGTGTGTGTGTGTGTGTGTGTGTGTGTGTGTGTGTGTGTGTGTGTGTGTGTGTGTGTGTGTGTGTGTGTGTGTGTGTGTGTGTGTGCTCGCCCTGAGTGCTGCACAGTGTCTGTTGAGGAAAAGAAAGTTGCCAATGACATCAGGAGAGGACGACGGTGTTGATGATGAATGATGGTGATGACATCACACCAAAACACTGCCACCACCTGTTGTCTTGGCTACCGTTCCTGGGTAGTCTTTGGCTCACCACTCTTGTCAGCGTTTTAACAGGCTGCTATTTTAGCTGTAGGGGGTTCAGTGAACTACACTCAACCCTGCCTGAGAGCTGACAATGTGTCTTAGCGACGCCAGCGCGTTCCTCCTACCTAGGCTTTATCTCAGTGGGCTATAACACGGTGCTGTGGGTACAAATCCAACTAGACACCTTCTTCTATCGGTGCCTTTCTGTAGCATTGAAGTCAGAGGGAGATGACTACTTCATCAACGGAGCGTGGACCATCGACTGGCCCAGGAAGTTTGACATCGCAGGGACAGCGTTCCACTACAAGAGACCACTTGACGAACCTGAGTCGCTAGAGGCCCTGGGGGCCACCACGGACAACCTGGTCGTCATGGTAACCACATTTGACTGTTTTGTTGTGTGTTGAGTAAACAATGGGGGAGGGGTTTGTCTTTGACACAGAAAGAGGATCAAACACAAAAAGGGCTTTTTCAGGCATCTTTCAGCGCACCGGGTGTCCTTAGTCAATTTGGGGGATGGAGAGATTCCACGAAAAAGTGAATTTCACAAAGACAACCTTCAGATGTTACCAGTTTGAATTGACATGAAGCACAACAGCTGCTCCCAGCAAGCCTTAGCTGACCTTCAGGCCAGTAAGACAGTGCTGGTTTGGGGTTTAATACAGTATACACAGCAATGTAGATATTGAAAAAGCCATTTCTGGCTCAATTCAAATGCAAATGGACATGTGTTTTGGTGAGGGTGTGTGTTTATGTTTGCGAGCGTGTTCTGGCTTGTGAAAGCCTGTGTGTGTATGTGCACGGGTGTAAGTGGGTGTAATGCCTGGATGTCTGTGTGTGTGTGTGTGTGTGTGTTTGTGTTTCTTTAAGCCGTCCCACTCAATGGCCCTCAGGACCGCAGTGGCTTTTGCCTGGACATGAATATTGGAAATACCAGACCCCACAGCACTACTGGAATAGGGCTGGGGTTAACCCGGTTAGGGTTAGGAATAAACAGAGCTGTCTATCCCACCACAGGCCATTCCGTTGTGGCAACTGAAAACTGCATCATTCCTATGTTCCCTTGCATCAAATACTGCACCAAATACGCTTGCATAAACCCAGTGCTCATTGGATGATTCGAGTCTCCGCTGCAGTACTGTACAGTTTTACTGGGGACTTATTCTACATTTCAATAATAAATCATTTAGATTTTTACATTGTGTTAATGACGGCAGACTGACTGATTTCCACGTTTTCAGAACACGTTTTTTCAAGATGAGTGATGAGAAGAGACTCGTCCAACCCATCGGGTATCTCACTACGCCCCCATATGCCCTGTCTTGAAATATGCAGGCAGACGCATTAAAAGCACGTTTACATTGTAATACTTCTGGCAGCCAGTTTATAGCGTTCCCACTAAGCATGGATTATTGAGTCATTATTATACTGAACAAAAATATAAACGCAACATTAGGCCCTGATCTATGGATTTCACATGACTGGGAATACAGATATGCATCTGTTGGTCACAGATACCTTAAAAAAATAAAAGTGGGGGCGTGCATCAGAAAACCAGTCAGTATCTGGTGTGACCACCATTTGCCTCATGCAGCGCGACACATCTCTTTCGTATAGAGTTGATCAGGCTGTTGATTGTGGCCTGTGGAATGTTGTCCCACTCCTCTTCAATGGCTGTGTGAAGTTGCTGGATATTGGCGGGAACTGCAACACACTGTCGTACGTGTCTGGTGAGTATGTAGGCCATGGAAGAACTGGGAAATTTTCCAGGAATTGTGTATAGATCCTTGTGACATGGGGCAGTGCGTTATCATGCTGAAACATGAGGTGATGGCGGCGGAGGAATGGCACAACAATGGGCCTCAGGATCTCGTCACGTTATCTCTGTGCGTTCAATTTGCCATTGACAAAATGCAGTTGTGTTCGTTGTCCGTAGCTTATGCTTGCCCCATACCATAACCCCACCACCACCATGGGGCACTCTGTTCACTACAGTGACATCAGCAAACCGCTCGCCCACATGACGCCATACACGTGGACTGCGGTTGTGAGGCCGGTTGGACATACTGCCAAATTCTATAAAATGATGTTGCAGGCAGCTTATGGTAGAGAAATTAACATTAAATTCTCTGGCAACAGCTCTGTTGGACATTCCTGCAGTCAGCATGCCAATTGCAAGATTCCCCTAAAACTTGAGACATCTGTGGCATTGTGTTGTCTGAAAAAACTACATATTTTAGAGTGGACTTTTATTGTCCCCAGCACAAGGTGCATCTGTGTAATTTCAGATCATGAGACATGGGCACACTTTACATGTTGCGTTTATATTTTTGCTCATTGTAGTTTTACACTTAAGACATGACTCTGCCGTTGTGCTGTAGAATGTGCATTTTGTCTCTTGTGTAATACATTCTATACATTATGTATATTGGATTAAGCGTACATTATTTAGTTATCTCCAACCGTCCCTCCATCTTGCGCCAACAATTTGTTATTGTTGTTATTATTTTAAAGTTATTTAAGTTATTTTAAAGTTTATATTTTTTTCTAAGAGATTGTCAGTTGGGTATGCTCTCTGCAAGGTTTTGTATATTTTCCCGATCATATGAGCATTCTTTTCCGACTCAAATCAGATTTGCTCAAGGTTGCTCTGAGGTCCAAAAGATTCAAATATACATTTTGTGATATGTAATTTTTAAATTGCATGTATTTGAAACGATCTATATTGGTCAGTCCAAAATTACTTTTTAATTTTATCATGGAAATAAATGTATTTCCTGTTACCAAGTCATTTACAGATTCTGTGCCTTTAGTTTTCCATGTGGACCAATTTATTGGTGAATTCTGAAAAGCTATCCAAGGATTATTCCATAAGGCTGGGTTTTTAGGAAAGTTTGTGGAAATGTGAAAGGAATGTAGGAGAATATAACACAGTAGATCTGGTAAAAGATAATACCATCATCTTTGAAATGCAAGAGAAAGGCCATAATGTATTATTCCAGCCCAGCTGCAATTTAGATTTTGATCACTAGATGGCAGCACTGTATGTGCAACATTTTAGACTGATCCAATGAACCATTGCATTTCTGTTCAAAATGTTGTGTCAAGACTGCCCAAATGTGCCTAATTTGTTTATTAATAACTTTTCATGTTCAAAACTGTGCACTCTCCTTAAACAATAGCATGGTATTATTTCACTGTAATAGCTACTGTAAATTGGACAGTGCAGTTACATTAACAAGAATTGAAGCTTTCTGACAATATCAGATATGTCTATGTCCTGGGAAATGTTCTTGTTACTTACAACCAACCTCATGCTAATCGCATTAGCCTACGTTAGCTCTAAATCAGATCTAATTTTTGCCAAGTATGAGATTATCATCCCCCTAATGTACACCTGAAATGCATCACAAATTATATCGGGGGTTGGTTTTTCTCTGTCCTCTACAGTGGCTTCAGAAAATGTTCACACCCCTTGACTTGAATATCCCTTTGAGCGTGTTGAAGTTATTAATTACAGTTTTGATGGTGTATCAATACACCCAGTCACTACAAAGATACAGGCATCCTTCCTAACTCAGTTGCCGGAGAAGAAGGAAACCACTCAGGGATTTCACCATGAGGCCAATGGTGACTTTAAAACAGTTACAAAGTTAAATGGCTGTGATAGGAGAAAATTGAGGATGGATCAACAACATTGTAGTTTCTCCACATTACTAACCTAAATGACAGTGAAAAGAAGGAAACTTGAACAGAAGGAAGCCAAAACATGCATCCTGTTTGCAAAAAGTTGCATTAAAGTAACAGTACAAAAAATGTGGCAAAGAAAGGAAATTTATGCCCTGAATACAAAGCATTATGTTTGGGCAAATCCAACACAACACATCGCTGAGCATGGTTGTGGCTGCATCATGTTATGGGTATGCTTGTCATCGACACGAACTAGGGAGTTTTTTAGGATAAAAGAAATGGAAACGAGCTAAGCACAGTCAAAATCCTAGAGGAAAACCTGGTTCAGTCTGCTTTCCAATAGACACTGGGAGACAAATTCAACTTTCAGCAGGACAATAACCTAAAACACAAGGCCAAATCTACACTGGAGTTGCTTACCAAAATGACATTGAATGTTCCTGAGTGGCCTAGTTACATTTGTGACTTAAATCGCCTTGAAAATCTATGACAACACTTCAAATCGTCTGTCTAGCAATGATCAACAACAAACTTGATAGAGCTTGAAGTATAAAAAAATGTATAATGTGCAAATATTGTACAGTCTAGGTGTGCAAAATTCTTAAAGATTTACTCAGAAAGACTCACAGCTGTAATTGCTGCCTAAGGTTATTCTAACATGTATTGACTCAGGGGGTTAAATACTTATGTAATCAAGATATATTAGTGTTTAATTTTTCATATATTTATTTTTACAAATGTTAAAAGTTACACAGTATTTTGTGTAGATCGTTGACAAAAATTATAATTAAATCCATTTTAATCCTACCTTGTAACCCAACAAAATGGGCTGTCAAGTGGTGTGAATACTTTCTGAAGGCACTGTAAGTCAACATTTATAATGGTAAAGGTTTTTAATAAATTTCAGGTGCAGAAGATGTGTTCATTCTCCAAATTCTGTCGCTAAGTGTATTTCATGATACTGGAGAATGATCTGATATCACTATATCATTCATTTTTAAATCCAGTAAATAGAAAAAAATTGTCAGTTCTTGAATAGCATTTCTTACTTTGAGAAAGAAAGAAATAGTATTTTGTAGTTAGGAATAATACTCTCTAGGTGTCCTGTAAATCATTTACAGAGAGCACTATTTTCAGCCTAAATGTGCCTTTTTTATTACCACATCTGTTTGAATGTGTAATTTAGGTCACCTGCTAAAATAATGGTTTCTTTATCTAATATAGCTAAAAACACCAGACTTTCCCCTGGTGGGAAGTGCCTTCGGAAACTATTCAGACCCCTTCCCTTTTTCCACATTTTGTAACGTTACAGCCTTATTCTAAAAATGATTAGATTAAACTTTTTTTCTCATCAATCGAAACACAATACCCCATAATGACAAAGCGAAAACAGGTTTTTAGACATTTTTGCTAATTTATGAAGAATAAAAACTGAAATACCTTATTTACATAAGTATTCAGACCCTTTGCTATGAGACTCTAAATTGAGCTCAGGTGCATCCTGTTTCCATTGATCATCCTTGAGATGTTTTTACAACTTGATTGGAGTCCACCTGTGGTAAATTAAATTGATTGGACATGATTTGGAAAGGCACACACCTGTCTATATAAGGTCCCACAGTTGACAGTACATGTCAGAGCAAAAACCAACCCATGAGGTCGAAGGAATTGTCCGTAGAGCTCCGAGACAGGATTGTGTCGAGGCACAGATATGGGGAAGGCTACCAAAACATTTCTGCAGCATTGAAGGTCCCCAAAGAACACAGTGGACTCCATCATTCTTAAATGGAAGAAGTTTGGAACCACCAAGACTCTTCCTAGAGCTGGCCTCCCAGCCAAACTGAGCAATCAGGGGAGAAGGGCCATGGTCAGGGAGGTGACCAAGAACCTGATGGTCACTCTGACAGAACTCTTGAGTTTCTCTGTGGAGATGGGAGAACCTTCCTGAAGGACAACCATCTCTGCAGCGCTCCACAAATCAGGCCTTTATGGTAGAGTGGCCAGACGGAAGCCACTCCTGCTTGGAGTTTGCCAAAAGGCACCTAAAGACTCTCAGTCCATGAGAAACAAGATTCTCAGGTCTGATGAAACCAAGATTGAACTATTTGGCCTGAATGCCAAGCGTCACATCTGGAGGAAACCTGGTGAAACATGTTGGTGGCAGCATCATGCTGTGGGGATGTTTTTCAGCAGCAGGGACTGGGAGACTAGTCAGGATCGAGGAAAAGATGAACGGAGCAAAGTACAGAAAGATCCTTGATGAAAACCTGCTCCAGAGCTCTCAGGACCTCAGACTGGGGTGAAGGTTCACCTTCCAACAGGACAACAACCCTAAGCACACAGCCAAGACAACGCAGGAGTGGCTTCGGGACAAGTCTCTGAATGCCTTTGATTGGCCCAGCCAAAGCCCGGACTTGAACCCGATCGAACATCTCTGGAGGGGCCTGAAAATAGCTGTGCAGCAACGTTCCCCATCCAACCTGACAGAGCTTGAGAGGATCTGCAGAGAAGAATAGGAGAAACTCCCCAAATAAAGGTGTGCCAAGTTTGTAGCGTCATACCCAAGAAGACTCGAGGCTGTAATCGCTGCCAAAGGTGCTTCAACAAAGAGTAAAGGGTCTGAATACTTATGTAAATGTGATATTTCAGTTGTTTATTTTTTATACATTTGCAAAAAAAATTTTTTTTTCACTTTGTCATTATGGGGTTTTGCATGTAGATTGATGCGGGGAAAAAAACATTTAATCCATTTCAGAATAAGGCTGTAACGTAACAAAGTGTGGAAGAAGTCAAGGGGTCTGAATACTTTCCGAATGCACAATACATTGAAATCAATGTGTATTTTTCACCATGTAAGGTACAATTAAACATTAGAAAAAAGCCTTCTTAGTCCATGTGCTGGGATATAAGGGGAAATTGTGTATTCTTATTTATCAGGATGCCTACACCTCTGCTGTTACTACAGTTGGTGGCAGCATATGACTCTCCAACCCAGCTCCTCTTTAAATGTTACATTTATCCTATTTTTCAATGTAACCACGTCTGCTGACATTCTCTTTAAGTGTTTGAGAACCAAATGCTTTTCCCTCCCCATCATGTAGACCTTGCACATTCCACGTGATAAGTTGGAATTTTCTATACTTATCTGTTCCGTCTAGTAAAACATATTAGCTGACATGACATATGAGGCCAGTGGACATTCCATAGAATGGGAGGATCATAGTATTAATACATAGTTATTGTATACATTACATATATAGGACGGTGTGGGCATGTGCGCTGAGCAGACATTTAACAAAAAACACAAAAAAAAGCACGAAAAAAACACAACGCTAAATACGATAAAGGTTTGGGTCAATTCCATTTCAGTTGTTTAATTTCGGTTTATTTAAATTCAGGACCTGCACTTAAAATGAATGAATATGGAACTGAAGCCAACGCTGCAAATGTGTATAATCAAACAATGTCTTCCTCTCACTTCCAGGTTCTTCTCCAGGAGCAGAACCTGGGGATCCGTTATAAGTTCAACGTTCCCATCCAGAGAACAGGAAGTGGGGACAATGAGGTGGGCTTCTCCTGGCACCATCTGGCCTGGTCCGACTGCTCCGCCACCTGTGCTGGAGGTATGCACTGCAACAACCACATGCCCATATATGGCTTTGACCTGGTCCTGTTCATTAGGCACCAAACAAGAGAAACCATTTTGAAACTGGTTACTTGAAGTTATCCAATGCTCCCTGTCCAATAAAGAAGCACATTTTTGGTTTCTGTTGCAAAACGTTATGGCTATGTTCAACATTGTGCCCTGTGGAACACAATACTGTAAATATGGAGACTGTGGGGAGCATGAGTTTAGGTGTCAGAGATCTATGGCTTTTTAAAAGTGCTGTTCTAGCTATCTGGTAATGGAATATGGTTACACACTGTCAACATTTTTATTGTTTTCTTTTCAATAACAGTAGCTTTGAGATACATTGTGTCTTGTGTGTCTTTCCAGTCCGGACCAACCAATACTTATGGAAATACTGGAGAATACTGTGGGGTAACCCAGTATGATAATTTCACATGGGTTTGTAGGATCATAACTTTATTGCTTTCTAAATGTCATTTCAGCTTTTAAGTAAAACTTAATATGTGTTTTCCATATTTAAACCAGGCACATGAATATGGTGTAATTTCTATGAATGAGCTGCTTTGCATATCTTCGGGTTAACCAGGGCTAGCTAGCATACGATCTGGCTTGCCAGAGATACTACGGTCTGCCGGTCCAAAACCCTTGTCCTACTGCACACTGAAACCTCCTCTCTCTGAAACCACAGCGAAATGTCCACCACTGCCTCAAGAATGACTAAACCAACTCATTTTACCCCCAAAAGCAATGGGCTTTTATGAAGAAATAAATACTGTTCCTCTCCAGCTGTCGAGTATGGCCACTAAATGCCTGCAATATTCTAACAAAAAACACATATACACAGAACTGAAAAAGACCCAAAATAGAGTTCTTGGGAAAGGAGATCTATGCAAAGAGCTACAGATATCATATCATATAGATGTTTGTACCTTAGCATTGTAATATATATGACATTCTGGCTTCTGCGACTTCTACCAAGCAACACTACAACATATCAAAATCAATATAACAGATCCTTACGTTTTGGATGTGGGCCTTAAATCATATAGCCGTTGAATTTAGCTGACGCTACTAATCGTAACATTTCATTTCATGCATCTCAGTGCTAATACAACCTTTTCAAAACATCTTCTGGCATCCAGGCAACTTCACTACCCTCTCCAAGCATGATGCTTTAACACCAACCCATAAATCAGCTGTACTATGGGTGTGTATACCACTATACAAATGCCACTATACAAAGGAAAGCAGGCTGGCACGCACTCACACTCTCTCTCTGTCACCGTACGCACACGTGCATATCTCCTTGCACCAGTCAGACCAGTATGGCGTTCACCGCGTCCCCAGGCTCAATTGATATTGCATATAGAGCCTGGAAACACTGTGCAACAAAGTGAGGACTTGAAAGGGGCGTGGGTTAAAATCGAGGCGGAAGAGAGCCTGCTACAGCTGTATTAGATGGGACAATCAAAATAAATGGTCTGTCACCGGGACCACCGATTTCCCCAACTCACCTCCTTGGTCAGTGTGCTGCTCGCACTTCGAAATCCAAAGGGGAGGTTCTAAGGGTTCTGCTAGGTGGTGATGATGGACGGAGAGATCAGCCAATTAAAATCGGCGGTTGTTTCGTCCGCTCCTGCCACAGACTTCCAGTCAAGTCCCGTTCTGAGGCGCTTGGAAACCAGACGTCTTGACAGAGCAAGAGCCGGTTGGTGGGCAAGATTAGTATGGTGTAGGTCCTAGGATATGTCCATGAGACCCCATACACGCACACACACACACACACACACACACACACACACACACACACACACACACACACACACACACACACACACACACACACACACACACACACACACAGAGAGTTGGGTGACAGCGATACGGTAGCCCTCAGACTCTGCGCCAGCAGCCAAAGTAAAGAGCTGCTCCGTAAAAGTGATTTTTACCAACATATCCTGTAAGGCACCAGGCATTTACACATCTGGGTTTACCACAGACTGAAACCATCCCTTACGTCTCCACCCAAACACAGACACACTGCATCGTATGGAGCTGCCTGCTGCACTCTGGTTCATGTGCAGGAGAATAAGAAGGTGATTTCGGTACTGTTTTTTAAAACATTTTCAGGAATTAAAAGTTCATCAGGGAAATCGGTGTCGTGTGTGTTTTTGCTCCCCTTCTCAAGTCAGGGTTCCCAGGAAGTGATGCATCATACAGGAAGAGGCTGGACAATAACTGGGTGTTGTGTGTGTGTTCCCTCTTCTCTGTTAGGTTCTCAGAAGCAGGAAGTGCTGTGTAAGCGTCTGGATGATAACTCGGTGGTGCAGAACAGCTACTGTGACCCAGACAACAAACCTCCGGAGAACCAGAGGTCCTGCAACACTGAACCGTGCCCCCCGGAGTACGTACAGTAAGACTTTCATCTACAATACAGGACAATATGGTTCAATTCAATACTATACAGTGGTCATGTACAGTATCTGCCCCCCCCAGAGTATGTAAGTCTACCAGTCACTCTCAACCAGCATCACATACAATACAATGTGATACAATGCCATGCAATACAATGCCATACAATACAATACAATACAATTCAATACAATGCCATACAATACAATTCAATACAATACCATACAATGCAATACAATACATTACAATGCAATACAATGCAATACAATGTAATACAATACAATACCATACAATGTAATACAATACAATACCATACAATGTAATACAATACAATACCATACAATGTAATACCATACAATACATTGCAATACAATGCAATACAATACAATGCAATACACTACCATACCATGTAATACAATACAACACAATGCAATACAAAACATTACAATACAATACAATGCAATGCAATGCAATACAATAGCATACAATGTAATACAATACAATATAATACAACACAATACAATATATTACAATGCAATGTAATATAATATAATACAATACAATGCAATGTAATACAATACAATACAATACAATGCAATACAATACAATGTAATACAATACCATACAATGTAATACAATACAACACAATGCAATACAATGCAATGCAATAAAATACAATGCATTGCAATACAATACAATACAGTGGTCACGTACAGTACCTGCTCCCCAGGTAAGACCCTCAGACTCTATTAACCTAATGTCCATCTTGGAAAAGAAAGATATCCTGCTAAACTATGCTGGATGGGTGTACTGTATGCTAACCTGGCTCACAGGAAATACTAATACTGGTGTTGGACCACTTATTACATACAACCTTTCAATGACTGACAACCAGAGACCAACCAATAGTCGATAGTGGGTGAAGTGGGTTCAGAAGACTACACAAGCATTTAGGTCTATCATAAGCTCCGGTTAAGACTATTTCGTAAAAAAACGATAATGACTTGCCATATTAATTTGCCTTCAAGGAGTCCCTTAGCTGTAAAATGTGTTTTGAAGAAAATGCTAAAATAAAACGGCAATGATTTATAACTTCATATGTTAACTCTTTTCGAAGCTTGTTTTATGCCCAAGAATGAAAATGCTGAAAATGACCACCTGCGTTTAATTGTATTGGCTAGCTTGCGCTATGAACCATCGAGGGATAATATACGCACGAGCGTGTGTGTCCGTCTCTGTGTCAGTGAGTGGTGAGTGCACGCACGCATCCTTAGAGAGTGTGTGTGTTGTTGCGGTGTGGTGGCTGTGTTGTGTGTGTGTGTGTGGCTGGTGTGTGTGTGCGCGGCAGCTGTGTTGTGTTTTGTGTTTGGTGTTGCTGTGTGTTGTGGTTGGTGTTGTGGTGTTGGTGTGTGTGTGTGTGCTGTGTGTGTGTTTGGTGGTGTGCTGCTTGTGATGCTTGTGTTGGTGGCCAAAAACGCTTAGCCTCTCTGCAATGCTGAGGGAACGGCAGTCAACAAGTTCAATCAATGTCTCAATGTTCAATTGGAAAAAAGATTTAATACTTTTGGCCTATGGGCTGAAGCCGTCTCCAACAGTGATGTTGTATATTTGGTTGGTAGGATGATAATCGTTACGGTAGCATGGGCATCGTAATGAACTGAGTATGACCCGTTCCTGGGCTTCACTCAATTCCAAGAAACTAATATTTGAATCATCAGCTCACCATTAAGGGCCAGGTTGACTAGGAAAAACCACTATCTATGGTATTCAGCTTTTAGTTACCTTTTCTTCTCTCGTTCTCAGACAGCCCTTGTTGCCCATTGCAGTATATCTAAGTGCAACTGCTACAATTTTTCAATAGGAAATGCAAACATAGGTGTCCACAGTAGGAGAGTACTGGATCAACATGACGTGTACATGATGTTTTAGATATACCCAGCATCATGGGGCGGGGGGGGGTGGATAGCGACCCAGATCGCGGAGTACAATGTTAATTCTCTTACATTCCTGTGGAATGACCGTTGAACTGGGATCAGGAATGTAACGTCTCCCAGTGTCGTGCTGTGTGTGTGTGCTGTGTTCTGAACAACATGTGTGTAGTTTAGAAAAAATGTTGCCCTTAAAGGAATTAGTCTTGCATCTGCACAGAAAATATTTCCTCCAGAATACAATTGAAGCATATTATCAATTTCTGATACTGCTAATACTGGGGGCCATATTGAAGACAGATCTGATACATTATGGTCAATGGGACGCTCCTCTTAAGTGACGTTCCATGTCGTTCCATTCCCAGTTATGGTTATAGTCGTTGGTCTCTAGTTGTCTCGATTCGTGTTGTATGTGTGCGTTTAGCTCGGACTGGCTCGTACTGTTGGAAGACGTGTGACGCGGGATCGGACCTCGGAGGTGTCTGGCATGCAGGAAAGATGGGCCTGCTGATGAGGTAGACCCTGGAGGACAGCCACTGTCTGACGCACCGACCAATAGAACGAGAGGCCTGCAACAACCAGTCCTGCCCCCCTCGGTGGGTCACTCTGGATTGGTCAGAGGTAAGAGAAGGACCGCCTCTTTTTACATCCCAGCGGGAAAAACTGGTCATTTTAACCAGTTTTGTCCACTGGGATCACTTTGCGTGACAGCAGTAGTTGTAATAGGGAACTACAAATGTTTAATGTAGAAAAAAGTCAAAGGTGAATCGTTTTATTGAGCTTTTCTCTTCTTCCTTTTGCTCCCAGTGTACGCCCAAATGTGGCCCTGGGTTCAAGCACCGCATTGTGCTGTGTAAGAGCAACGACCTGACCAAGACCTTCCCCCCCGCCCACTGTCCCTCCCACAATAAGCCCCCCGTCAGGATCCGCTGTAGTCTGGGACGCTGTCCGCCACCTAGATGGATCCCAGGGGAATGGGGACAGGTAAGATTGGTTCCCCCTTCAGAAATCATTGCTTCCTTTCACTTTTCATTGCTTCAATATGTCTTGAGATGAAGATGTCAACATGTTTGTACCAAAGGCAGGTAAACTAAGCTATTCTAAGAAGAACAGACACCAAATCCCCTGTTTTGGTGAACAGCCAACAGAATTTATGGTTTGATCATAAACTGGGGTCCCTAGAGAGCTGATCACATGTGCCTGTCCAACCTGTCTGTCTGCCTGTGTATTGCGTGCGGGCCTGTGTGTGTGTGTGATTGTGTGCTGCGGCCCCAGTCAGATCTCAACCATCCCATCAACACGTGTCTGGCCCCTGTGCCCACCGGGCCACCAGGCTTACCCTCCCTTCAGATCAGGCTCTGTGGAGCCTCACATCCCAGCCTGCATGTCATCTCCTCCCAATTAGACGGCCTTTATTAGGGCCCAGGCCAGCCCTGACAGATGGCCCACGTCAATGGAGGGTCTTAAGTGGGATTTGAACCAGTGACCTTTTGGCCTCCGGCAGCGAAACCGGGGAGTGAAGCACGACCTTCACAACAAGCTGCCCTTTCTATGGCTCAGGGAGAGGAGAGACAGGCCAGTGACCTTTTGGCCTCCGGCAGCGAAACCGGGGAGTGAAGCACGACCTTCACAACAAGCTGCCCTTTCTATGGCTCAGGGAGAGGAGAGACAGGGGTGAGAGACAGGAGGAGAGGAGAGGGTGAAAGGTGTAATTATAGAGGGGGAGGGAGAGGGAATGAGAGGAGGGAGAGAGGAATGGGCCAATGGGAGAGAGAAAGAAAGAGATAGAGAGAGAGAGAGAGAGTGTGTGAGAAAGTCCTTGGTCTAAACAAACTTAAAGCTGTGGTGTTACTGGTATATATTAGACCCAACAACCCTGTTGTTTGAAGGGCTGATTGAAGTGGCAGCACCGGGTGTTGTTGTTATGAGAACCTGGAACCATGACCTCTAACCTCTAACCCCCCACAGTTCCTTTAATACCACAACAAAGTCCACCACAACCTGGTTAGGCCCCTAAATAACATCCAGGTATCCAGAAGCCTTCTACTACAGAACCTGACCAGAGAAATTCTCTCGTTACAGACAAGTAAGAAAGGGGGATACCTAGTCAGTTGTACAACTGAATGGTGTCTTCTGCATTTAACCCAACCGAGAGCTACCATAATCGACATCCACGTCTTCGGCGCCAAGGGAACAGTGGTTTACCTGCTTTGCTCAGGGGTAGATCGGCAGATTTTTACCTTGTCAGCTCGGGGATTCGATCCAGCAACCTTTCGGTTACTGGCCCAACGCTCTAACCACTAGGCTACCTGCCGCCCCAGAGAACTACTACGGTACAGATAATAACATTGACAGGAGAACTGTTATGTTGGACTGATAACCCTGGCTGATGTACAGTAGTTAACTAGATGTTTCCAGCTGATGCAACTATAGCTGGTCGCTACCATCTCTCTGTTCTAATGTAAACAAGCTGACTGCAGTCTGACTGATGCCCATTAAATAATTACTACTGTATCACATTCCTCCCTTAATCGTCTGTGCATGTAGAATGTTCATTCTATTTCTATGCATGTTCATTCTATTTCTATGCACGTTCATTCTATTTCTATGCACGTTCATTCTATTTCTCTGCACGTTCATTCTATTTCTCTGCACGTTCATTCTATTTCTCTGCACGTTCATTCTATTTCTATGCACGTTCATTCTATTTCTATGCACGTTCATTCTATTTCTATGCACGTTCATTCTATTTACATTTACATTTAAGTCATTTAGCAGACGCTCTTATCCAGAGCGACTTACAAATTGGTGCATTCACCTTATGATATCCAGTGGAACAACCACTTTACAATAGTGCATCTAACTCATTTAAGGGGGAGGGGGGGTTAGAAGGATTACTTTATCCTATCCTAGGTATTCCTTAAAGAGGTGGGGTTTCAGGTGTCTCCGGAAGGTGGTGATTGACTCCGCTGACCTGGCGTCGTGAGGGAGTTTGTTCCACCATTGGGGTGCCAGAGCAGCGAACAGTTTTGACTGGGCTGAGCGGGAACTGTACTTCCTCAGAGGTAGGGAGGCGAGCAGGCCAGAGGTGGATGAACGCAGTGCCCTTGTTTGGGTGTAGGGCCTGATCAGAGCCTGAAGGTACGGAGGTGCCGTTCCCCTCACAGCTCCGTAGGCAAGCACCATGGTCTTGTAGCGGATGCGAGCTTCAACTGGAAGCCAGTGGAGAGAGCGGAGGAGCGGGGTGACGTGAGAGAACTTGGGAAGGTTGAACACCAGACGGGCTGCGGCGTTCTGGATGAGTTGTAGGGGTTTAATGGCACAGGCAGGGAGCCCAGCCAACAGCATATTTCTATGCACGTTCATTCTATTTCTATGCACGTGCATGTACTGTATGTTTGTGTGTGGTCAGACTCAGTCACTTAAACAGTTCAGGAAGGCCATTCTACTTACCTTGGCTTTTCAACTCTCTCTCTCTCTCTCATCGTTCTCTTAACGGTGACTTAATAGGATGAGCTACTGTGTCCGTAGTGATTAGTCAGACTCCCTGAGTGTCTGCCGAGAAGGCAACACAGGGGGCAGTGAGAATCTGCACACTCAGACTAGGCTAAGCTAAGCTTGGCCCATAGAGGTAACCTTTTGGTTACTGGCCCAACGCTCTAACCGTTAGGCTACCTGGCGCCCCATTATTATTAAACGCCATCAACATTACACTGCCAGACAGCAGGAAAGTGCTGTTTGACTGTGTATATGACTCAATTACTATAGGTTATAACACATGGGTGTGAGTTTTAACAGTGTGGCTGTGTTGAGGGTTAATAACTCTGTGTCTTTTGACCGCAGTATGTGGTTAATAATGTGGTTCAGTGTTTGGTGCAGTGTGATTAATAATGTGTGTGTGTGTGTGTGTTTCGCCACAGTGCTCAGCGCAGTGTGGGCTGGGCCAGCAGATGCGGACGGTGCAGTGTCTCTCCTACACGGGCCAGCCCTCCAGTGACTGTACCGAGGGCCTCAGACCCACTGCCATGCAGCAGTGTGAGAGCAAGTGTGACGCCATGCCCATCGCCAACGGTGACGGTGAGTACAGAACACACACACACAAACTCACACATCCACACAGAGCCCTCACCCACCAATCAAGCCGTGTGACCTAAACACGGTGGGGTGACACAACTCTCACGGAACACACCACATTCATCTCCCCATTGAGGTGGAGCTGGCTGCGGGTCAGAGCAGCCTGTACTCTCTATCCTCCTTTGCCTGCTATGATGGATGTGTGTTAGGATGCCTAGGGACAGGCCCAGGCAACACGCCGATGGGGATGAATGGAAACGCTGAGCAGGACAAGGTGTGTGGAGAGAGCTAACGGCTAATTGGATTAGCTTCAGGCTAATTGTCCCGTACAGACAGACAGAGAGACGGACAGCAGTGAGAGCATGTCTCCCTCCCAGGCCACAGCCTGATAAGACATTTAGAGGTTCTGCCAAACTGTGTCTGTGGTGGTGGTTGTGGTGGGGGGTGGGGGTGTTATTACATTGTGAAGGGTTGAGAGAGAGATTCATCTGGCCTAGCCTCGGACTACTACTACAAGCCCACACTCAAGACAGACGGTAATGGTTGCTTATGATTATTCATCTGTGAAGGAGCATACGAGCCAGGTCTCTTTTACAAAATACGTTTTACCTCAACGAGACCGACGTGGATTGATACATACGAAGTAAGAAAGAAGAGAAAGAAGCTGATCTTGCACATAGCGGTAAGAGTAAGAGCTTAGAAAGCCCGAATAATAGTCCTTTTCAGAAGACGGGGCCAACGTGATTAACAGGAAAGTGCTCATGTGAAGTGAGATAGTTCTAGACGTTCCTTTGGTATGGTTTATCCTCTTTACTTAATCATATAGCACACATAGAGAGGGAGGGAGAGATAGTGAGAGAAAGGTGGGAGCCTTACAGCAGGCCATCCATCAGCTGGAACGTACCACTACACAGCAACACGGAGGGGAGATTTTTTAGGGCCGGTTGTTGTAAGAGACAAGAGAAACTTGGAATAGTCCACAGTGTTTCTCGACCTTATTTGTACCAGGGACAGGCTCGGAGGACCGCTTATATTAAATCTAACAGCTAAGACCTGACTAAATAGGTGTCAGACAATTATCTCTGGGACCGGTGCCGGTGCACCTGCTGGAGGTTAGAAACACTGGTCTGGAATGCATTTAATTCATTTGAATCGAGTGCGATGCACACACACACACACAGACACACACACACAGACACATACACACAGACACACACACACACACACACACACACACACCACACACACACACACACACACACACACACACACACACACACACACACACACACACCACACACACACACTACACGCACATACACACAGACACACACACACATACACACATACACACAGACACACACACACAGACACACACAACACACATAACACACACACACACAGACACACACACACATACACACACAGACACACATACACACACATACACACACACATGCACACACACACATACCAACACACACACCACACAAACACACACACACACACACACACACACACACACACACACAGACAGCACACACACAGACACACATACACACACATACACACACACATGCACACACACACATACACATACACAGACATACACACACACACAGACACATACACACACACACACACACACACACAGACACACACACACACAGACAGACACACACACACACACACACACACACACAGACAGCCACACACATGTGGTTCATTGTCTTTCCTCTCCTCTTGATCTTCTTCTTTCCTTTATCTTCTATTTAACTTTTGTATTTTTCTCTCCAGAATGCAAAGACGTAAACAAAGTGGCATATTGCCCACTGGTGCTGAAGTTCAAGTTCTGTGGCCGTGCGTACTTCAGACAGATGTGCTGCAAGACGTGCCAAGGACGCTGACCCACTGAGAGAGAGAACGGGAGGAAGACAGAGAGGAAGAGAAGGAGCTGGAGGGGAACGAGAGAGACAGACAACGGGAAGAGTGAAAGAAACGCAAGACCAGTAGAAGAGGAGGAGGAACGAGGATTAGGAGACACTGGGACGAGAGAAGAAAAGAGGGATTTCGCCCGTTTGTTACACCTGCTACCCCCTCACACTCCTCCCCCCCACACCCCATCATCACCGTGGAAACCTAACCACTGCTCAGCGGACAAGCTGACACAGACGTTTATTGCTGTCACTTCTGTGAAGTGGGAACCTTAGAGGACTACTGTTACTGATGTTATTTTTATTATAATAATAATAATTAATATTATTTTTTATTATTTCATTGTCGTCTGATTGTTGTCGTTGTTCGTTGTTGTTGTTGTTTGAATCCAACGTGCTGGACACATCACACATAGAGCAGAAGCACCGCAGGGATGTAGGGAGTAGCCACTGGAAGGAGAGGAAAGGAGAGGAGGAAGGAGTGTAGCTTAGAAATGGAGGTGGGTGTCGTAATGGTGCTATACGGATAGACAGACAGACTGTTGCTCCGGTGCACTAGCGTGCGTGAATATCCCATCAATTACACCTAGACACTCCCACATCACCAAACCCACCAGTACTGTAATGAACTCCCGTTCAAGACGTCATCGCCCGTGGTGACGTCTTGTCTGTGACTATGCCACGTGTTGTCAATGGAGTCCTGGGGGGCGATGAGATGACAGAGTGCATGTTTCTAAACATGTTCTGTGCTGGAACCAGAAAACGAGGTGCTTTGTCTGGAGTTATTGCTACTTCCGTGTTATCAGAGGAGCTGAACACAAGGTCAGGGGGTGCTACGGTCAGATCATTCTTCTGTTGTATGTCTGCGTCTCTTCTTTTCTGTTCTCGAAAGGAGGGGTGCCTTCGTCTCAAACAACACTCACGTTGTGCCAGAACCTTTAAGAAGGAGGCCCATTGTTGATGCAAAATAATGGATTTGTGAAAAGTCCCTAATATTGCAAACCGCACCGTTTGTCATTGAAGTAAGTACTGAACTGGCTTTGAAGTACCTTATTGTTGTTACCATTATCGTTATTATCATGTAGTTATTATCATGTAGTGGTTATACTCCACCTCCAAATAGCCTCATCAAAATGCATTGGAGATAGTTACTATTCGTGAACTATGCTGTAATCAAAGCCGGAGGACCTCTGTATCAGCTCTATAACAGTGTATGTGTAGTGCCGGGGTTTCATCAGCGTGGGAAGAACGCACGGCCTCTTCAGCACTGTGACTGGAGTTAAGTGAAGGGCCAGTACTCGCACACACACACTCGCACACACACGTCCCTCCCAGCAGACCACGACGTGTTGCCAGACCACGCAGATCCGGTCTGCCTCAGACAGACTACCTCCAGATACTGTCACCCCCCCCTCCTCTTTGCTCCCCACCTCCATTCTTCAAAGAGAGTACAAAAAGCAAATAACAGAATATTATGCAACACAGTGGTGCTTTTTTTTATTCTTTTTTTTTTATTCCGGTGGAATACTGTTTGTTTCCGTTGCCGCCTCCTCGTTTCTTCTTCCTCTTCAAGTGGGAGGCCTTTCCTGGCTTCACCCTGTCCTCCCCCAGGCTCTTCTCCCTGGCTCTTCTCCCTGGCTCTTCTCCCAGGCTCTTCCCCCAGGCTCTTCTCCCTGGCTCTTCTCCCAGGCTCTTCTCCCAGGCTCTTCTCCCAGGCTCTTCCCCCAGGCTCTTCTCCCAGGCTCTTCTCCCAGGCTCTTCTCCCAGGCTCTTCTCCCTGGCTCTTCTCCCTGGCCTCTACCTGGCCTCTACCCGGCCCGTGGTGCTATAGAAACGGGTGCATTCACTCTATAGGCTGGATCTGTTCTGAGTAATATGAACACTAAGACAGTATCTATGTTTGTTAATGCTGGCAATGTTGTTGTTTGTTTCAAATGATCTCTTCTTACCTCACACTGGGAACTTTCATTGATGGTGTAGTATCGTGTAGTAACCTCGCACACCCAAACACAACACCGCCACCCCTCACCCCTGATCCCTGACCCCTATACATGGAATTCCAGCCAGTTGTATCCTGTATTATTCCTAGTGGTGTCAAACATTCTTCCAATATAAACCTTACCCAAGTGACATTGCTGCTGGCGTTGGTTCGGGGTTTGTGAAAAGGGACCACCACCTGTGTGTGGAACTGACCCACAGTTCCAGACAGCCTCAGACCCATATGGAGCCATGCTGCGGAGGATTAACCAGTAGGACTTAACGGAACCCCCATACCATTGGGGAAGACAATTTAGGAGTCATAAACGGACCACGTGGGGACTGCTACAATCATGCTGCTGCTACTTTCTGGTAGCCACCTCCAGTGTCACTAAGGACGTTAGGACCGTGATCTTTGGCGATGAAACGTTGAACCAGGACGTTTGGACATTAGTGGACGATGAAAACGAAAGCATTGGACCTGTATTGAACTCAACATGCTGGGGCTTCTTCCAGAGCTGTTTCTATGTCAAATCCTGAGGCTTGAAGTAACAGTTTATTGGCATTGGGACACGGAGCCTACAGACAGACAGACAGAGAGACAGACTGACTGACAGAGGCACTCTAGAAGATGCTCAATCCAACTGGTACTCGTAGCTGTGAACTTGGACGTTATGAATGTCACATTGCTTTACCACGTACCTTCAAGGGCAAGAGAGACATGAAAAAGAACAAGCATTATTTGATTAGTTGCGTATATTTTATATTCAGTATTAATGTTGGTACACTGTTACTAATATTTTTTTTTACATTGTAAATGAAATGCTAATTTATTGCCATGTGCCACTTGTCATACATTTGCTTCACTGCATGCGAACATAACGTTAGTCTTGTGAGAAATAAATGCAGTGAAATAGGGCCCCTTCACCAAACTGATTTAACGTAGATTCATTACGACAATAAAAAGAGCAGCTTCTGAAGAGACTCTGCGTTAGATGGCTTCTGTTTTTCCCTGAAGTGTGTGAACAAACCGCTTGTGTCTGTGTTTCAAGATCTGAGATCTTCTAAGGACGTTCCACGACTCTTCCGACGCTCTAAAATATCGTGTGGACAGATTTTCATTCTGAAGGTGCTTAAGTGGACTGAGTTTGACATTTTTTGTTCTGGCCCAGTAGTAACACCCCTGATTCAAGCAGTATGTTATTTCATCTCCGGCTGTTAAAAGCTTTGGCCACCAAATGCAATTTGATACTGGTCAGTCCATTCACCAAGTACTGGGAACCTGAGGCTCTAACACCTGATAGCAGGACACCAGAACACTGAATCCCCGGTTAATAGCGACTAACAAGTGCATCTATTCACTGCAGTATAGGCTACAGCATGCAGAGCTAAGCTACCCAATCCTAGACACCCTTACTTCATAGTGATACATGTGTGATTTCCATACAGGTCACCTTTGGTTACTATGGAACTGTCGGGGTGGAACTCCAGTCTGTATGATCTGGCTACTAGTACCTTCATCCCCACTGGGACCTGCTGAGGCTTTCTCTAGGACTCCTTGGTAATGAAGTCTAAATAAACCCCATCTACCCCGCTTGGCTCATTAACACCTGTTTCTCATGATAATCCACAGCCTCCTGCTACACAGACAGAAAGAAAGACGGGCTGTTATGTCTAGCGTGCGTGTCCCAGTTTAAAATACCTATGTGCGTGTCTGGCTAGGCTTCTGTCCTGCTGGCCAACTGCAGGGGTCTGTGATTACATTACCCTTGAGGAGGAGAGAAAGAGGAAAGAAAGGGAAACGAGGAAGAGGAACAGAGGAGAGAGAGAGGGATGAGGAGGACGAGAGACGATTCTCAGAAAGAGGAAAAAGGTGAGACGGTTCAGGCTGAGGGATTCAACAGCTGCTCTCCCAACTGACACGTGATGCACGCCAGCGACCCCGGTTCGGCTGTTTACATGCCTGGGTTGTCAGCAGCCACAACAGAGAGGAGAGCCGAGGTCCACAGACAGAAACAATGACATTCCTCATATCACCATATCACTACAAACACCATATACGGCTTCTACGAAGCTGAAATACGATTGTATGTACAGTACAGTTCTGGTGGTGCAATATGTTAGAGGGGTAGGGCCAAGCCCAGCTCCATATTGGGTTTGTTTACTAAAGGACTGTGCTTGTATGAAAGGGATCCACCGTTGAATTTTTTTTGTGATTTTCCAGAAGCAGTAAACTGCATAGAATGCGTCATCAGGGGAACAGACATTCTCTACATAGATCCATGACAAGATTGACTTGTTGGTGATCCTTAAAACGTTATGTCCCATTGGGCACTCACTGGTTGAGTCGACGTCGTTTCCACGTCATTTCAATTCAATTACGTTGAACCAATGTGGAATAGAAGTTGAATTGACGTCTGTGTCCGGTGGGGGTGCTGCCCCAGCATAGTATCGTTTAACTGTTTATCCAGCGGCACGTGGGTGATGTAACATAAATCAACAATGACCGTTTTCATTCATCTGCAGGACAAGATAGCACCTGGTTCGTCTCTCACACACACCTCACCAGATGCCTATCTCACTCCTGCCAAGTTCCTCTCCTGGACTCAGTAGCCTGTGCACAGCGGTAGTCTTACCTGATACAACAGAAACACTTGAAACAAAAGCATATTTTATGACACTCAAAGACTCCTTCACAAACCCTGTATAATGCCTACGTAAATGCTTCAGAACGTTCTCTCTCTCTCTCTCTCTCTCTCTCTCTCTCTCTCTCTCTCTCTCTCTCTCTACGCCTGTTGTCAAGGCTATACTATTAGTCCCTGTGGCATATTCCATGTGTGTGAGAATGAACGTGCTGAAGTGGGTTCCCAGTACGTTAGCTGTCTGAGGTGACAGGGGTCTGTGGGAGATCTGTAGCGGCTGCTGACGAAGAGGTGCTCCGTAGACTCCATCCTCATCCACGCTCTACTCTGTACATGGACACACAGTTACAGACAGTGAGAAAAGCCATTCCCCTCATTAGTAAAAACACTCTCGGGGCATTTAGACACACACACGCACTCTCACACCCCTCCTCACACACATTGCTAGCACGCCTACAAGTGCATCTTCATCAAAGCCTCCAAGAAGGTATTTGTGACTTTTAAGCTGCCTCTCCTGGCAGTGTTTGGATCAAGACCAGTGGCTGGTTCTAATCCTCCTCACCTCTGGACCTGGGAAACACAAATCCTAGTGCCAGACCCTTCCCTGACAGAAACACAGATCCTAGCCTGGCAGGGAGCCAAAGCCCCTGTGACATGTCGTGGAGATGCCGTGGCGATGCCCGGGGACAGATAACAGGTTAGCGACAGGCAGCCTTCCGCCAGCCAAAAGGCCAGGGCTGCTGTCTGCCTTAGGACAAGGTGATTACGGCAAAGAACAGGGGCCTGGATTCCGAAGCCGGATCTAGACAGCCGTCGTCGTCGCTGCTGGGCGTTAGTGGTTTTCTTCTCTACTAGAGATTGTGTGAGGATTAACAAGACGACCAACGGCAGCTCTTCTCAGAGAAGAGAGAATAGCAAGAACCCCACCGCCTTCCCCCTGTCTGGCTGCAATCAAAGCCACAGTTGAAGTCAGACGTTTGCATACACCTTAGCCAAATACATTTAAACTCCGTTTTTCACAATTCCTGACATTTAATCCTTGTAGAAATTCCCAGTTTTAGGTCATTAGGATCACCACTTTATTTTAAGAATGTGAAATGTCAGAATGATATTAGAGAGAATTATTTATTTCAGCACATTCCCAGTGGGTCAGAGGGTTTACATACACTCAATTAGTATTTGGTAGCATTGCCTTTCAATTGTTTAACTTGGGTCAAACGTTTAAGTTGGGTGAATTTTGGCCCATTCCTTCTGACAGTGCTGGTGTAACTGAGTCAGGTTTGTAGGCCTCCTTGCTCGCACAAGCTTTTTCAGTTCTGCCCACAAATTTTCTATAGGATTGAAGTCAGGGCTTTGTGATGGCCACTCCAATACCTTGTCTTCGTTGTCCTTAAGCCATTTTGCCACAACTTTGGAAGTATGCTTGGGGTCATTGTCCATTTGGAAGACCCATTTGTGACCAAGCTTTAACTTCCTGACTGAATGTCTTGAGATGTTGCTTCAATATATCCACATAATTTTCCTGCCTCAATGATGCCATCTATTTTGTGAAGTGCACCAGTCCCTCCTGCAGCAAAGCACCAACAACATGATGCTGCCACCCCCATACTTCACGGTTGGGATGGTGTTCTTCGGCTTGCAAGCCTCCCCCTTTTTCCTCCAAACATAACGATGGTCATTATGGCCAAACAGTTCTATTTTTGTTTCATCAGACCAGAGGACAATTTTCTCCAAAAAGTACGATCTTTGTCCCCATGTGCAGTTGCAAACCGTTTAGTCTGGCTTTTTTATGGCGGTTTGGAGCAGTGGCTTCTTCCTTGCTGAGCGGCCCTTTCAGGTTTATGTCGATATAGGACTCGTTTTAGTGTGAATATAGATACTTTTGTACCCGTTTCCTCCATCATCTTCACAAGGTCCTTTGCTGTTGTTCTGGGATTGATTTGCACTTTTCGCACCAAAGTACGTTCATCTCTAGGAGACAGAACACGTCTCCTTCCTGAGCGGTATGATGGCTGCGTGGTCCCATGGTTGTTTAAACTTGCGTACTATTGTTTGTACAGATGAACGTGGTACCTTCAGGCTTTTGGAAATTGCTCCCAAGGATGAACTAGGACTTGTGGAGGTCTACAATATTTTTTTCTGAGGTCTTGGCTGATTCCTTTTGATTTTCCCATGATGTCAGCAGAGGCACTGAGTTTGAAGGTAGCGCCTTGAAATACATCCACAGGTACACTCCAATTGAGTCAAATGATGTCAATTAGCCTATCAGAAGCTTCTAAAGCCATGACATAATTTCTGGAATTTTCCAAGCTGTTTAAAGGCACATGCAACTTAGTGTATGTAAACTTCTGACCCACTGGAATTGTGATACAGTGAATTATAAGTGAAATAATCTGTCTGTAAACAATTGTTGGAAAAATGACTTGTGTCATGCACAAAGTAGATGTCCTAACCGACTTGCCAAAACTATAGTTTGTTAACAAGAAATTTGTGGAGTGGTTGAAAAACGAGTTTTAATGACTCCAACCTAAGTGTATGTAAACTTCCGACTTCAACTGTAGCTGTGATACTCCTGGTGTCGCCGATGAGAGTCTGAAGTGCTTTGGACATGATTCTATTTAAGCTAAACAGCTCCAAAAGGTGTTGGAGACCGGAGACAGTTTGTGCGTGTGTCTGAGTGTGTCTGAGTGAGTGTATTAAGTCCGGCAGGAATGTATCTGGTTCGGGTAGGTAATCTGCTGTTGCCCAAGCCTGGCCTGGTCTCTCCTGGGGTTAGCTAGACTGAGTTATTGTACAGAACAGCAAAGGATGGGATGTGGGGCTGTTGGGGGGAACATCTGTCCACCTCGTCCCTCTCACCCCACACGCAAGGACAGTCCTGTAAGTTATATTCTATATTCTCAGCCATGAAGTGTATTGCAGGCAATGTCAAGTTTCAAGTTTTAATGTCAGATGCACAAGTACCCCAACAACACAGCAGTCAATAACAATCTAATACTAAAAATAACAGATGGTAGAACAAAACAATAAAAAAATAAGAAGAACACGAGAAAGTAAGTAAGCATACTACACTGAGTGAACAAAACATTAGGAACATCTGCTCTTTCCATCACAGACTGACTGACCAGGTGAATCCAGGTGAAAGTTATGATCCCTTATTGATGTCACCTGTTAAATCCACTTCAATCAGTGTAGATGAAGGGGAGAAGAAGGATTTTTCAGCCTTGAGACAATTGAGACATGGATTGTCTCAATTGTCTTATGTTCCTATTGTTTTGTACACTCAGTGTATACCTGTTAGGGTCAACACCTGTGGGTGAATCTAAAAGCACAGCAATAACAAAGGATGGAAAACATCTGATAAGTGCTTTCTCACTCTATTATATAATGATACTACAGTATAGTATTAAAGTGATGCGGAATACTGCTGAACAGAAACATCTTTGTGTGTCTCCGCTGTAGAACAGAAAGTGAATCCGCACACTGGTATAATGTTCCCAAAGTGTTTAATAGGACAACGTTTCGACCCCAAACTGAGTTTTCGTCTCTCAGTGATTGCCCTATTTCCTCTGCCCTAGCTGTCCGTACAGCAGTTCACCTTCAGAGGCTTCCAGAGGCTTCCAGTTCCATCGTGTCCCCCTGTCCTGTCGCCATGCAGAGGCAGCCAGGTAAGTAGATTAGGCCCACAGCGATTCGATAGCCAATCACTTAGCCCCATGGAGTTGTGCCAAGAGAGAGTGTTTGAGCAGCCCCGGGGGAAGATGAGGTGTGTGTGTGTGTGTGTGTGTGTGTGTGTTGTGTGTGTGTGTGTGTGTGTGTGTGTGTGTGTGTGTGTGTGTGTGTGTGTGTGTGTGTGTGTTGTGTGGTGTGTGTGTGTGTGTGTGTGTGTGTGTGTGTGTGTGTGTGTGTTGTGTGTGTGCGTGCGTGCTGCGTGCGTGCGTGCGTGGCGTGCGTGCGTGCGTGCGTGCGTGCGTGCGTGCGTGCGTGCGTGCGTGCGTGCGTGCGTGCGTGCGTGCGTGTGTGTGTGCTAAAGCCAGCAGTAAGGACTCCGAGTTCCCACAGTAGTAAAGGGACGTTTTTTCCCTGGCCAAGTGGCCATCACATCTTTATCCCCATCAGAGATGAGTTATACAGGCAGTCCTCCTCCTCTACACAGCTAATGACAGACAGCACCCTAATGGGGATGAATGATGATGATGGGGCTTCGTGTACTGTACGGTAGGGTGTACGGCACTCCCTGCTTTAGTGCTCTTGATTGCAGTTCTGCTTCACTGTTATGCTGCACTTGATCTGTGTCTAGTCCAAGCTGCAGCTTAGTGAAGAATGTAGTATTTTCTTCCATCCTGGGAGTCTCAAATGGTTTTGATGAGACTGCATAGATAAAACAAAATGACATCATAGAATAAGCACTGCAGTGACACCATACATAGGCAGTGAGTCCTAGGCAAGTTTTCGTACTTTGGAGGCTCCTTTTAGTACTTCCATCTCCTTTAACCGTGTCCTTTGAATGAGGCTGATGCTATTGGCTAATAAAAGAGCCAAATATAGCCTCCATATATGACTCTGGCTAATACTGTCACTTAGACAAAGTGAATGAGGCCATATAATTGTAATCAACTGATTAAGTGATTCAAACATAGCACTGGAGGAGTAACACTACATTTTATGGGGTACATGTGGACTGTTACCCTCGGTACTGTGTGTTAGTGATAACACCTGTCCTCCAGGTCTCTCTGGTTAATTCTGTTTCATTGTAATTATGATATATACATTCTGTTTGGGAGTGTGGATTTATTAGTGTCACGGATCCCTCCGGAACTTTCATTACGCACACCTGTCCCCTATTCCCACTGATTAGAATTGTATATTTGCCCTTTGGTTTCCATGGTCTTGTCGATTATTGTTACTATGTCCGTTGGTTCGTGTGAGTACCTGTGCTTTGTGTTTTGGATTTCGTGCCATTGTGGATTGCGCAGATGATTACGGGTCTCGTCCTGTGTGTTCATCATTGTGCGCATGTGTTATTTATTCGAGGTACACAACCGGTCCACAAACTTTGGCAGCGGCAACTGGTCCGTCCGACGACGACGCAACTTCGGCAGCTGCATCGGGTCCTGATCGACCCGCACTACGTTCCTGTGATCATCCTCGAGGCCGGTGTGGTTGCGCTTTCATTACACACACCTATTCCCACTGATTAGTACTTGTATCAGTGTGCCCTTTGGATTCCATTGGGCTGTCCATTATTGTTACTATGTCTGTTCGTGCGTGTGAGTACATGTGCTGTGTGTTTTGGCTTCCGTGCCATTGTGGATTGCACAGATGATTACGGGTCTCGTCCCGTGTGTTAATCATTGTACGCATGTTATTTATTCGAGGTACTCCTCTCTCTTTTGTTTTGGGTTTCTACCCTGTGTGTTGTGGTCCCGTGTGGCTCAGTTGGTAGAGCATGGCGCTTGCAACGCCAGGGTTGTGGGTTCATTCCCCACGGGGGGACCAGGATGAATATGTATGAACTTTCCAATTTGTAAGTCGCTCTGGATAAGAGCGTCTGCTAAATGACTTAAATGTAAATGTTGTTACGTGTTTGTTTGGTCTTCGTCCCCGTGCCTTTACACGTTACGCCGTAATTTGGGCATAATAAAAAAAAATATTACGCATTCCTGCACCTGTCTCCCGAATCATTTATGCCGACATGACATTTTCATGTATTTTAGAGTGGTCAAATCCATGAAGTAATTTGCAAGAAGTGCTGCTGGGAAAACCAGTTCTATGGAAGAATATTAGGCCAAGTGAAGAAGAAAAAAATGGCAAAGGGTTATGGTACTTGGATTGTTTTATTTTTTGCATGATAGTACTTTTAAAAAAGTGGGAACATTTTGAGAACAAACTCAAAATGTAATTTTGAGAATAAAGTCAAGTGGCAGTTATATTTCAAGATTAAAGTAGGAGATTTGGTTAACTGCATGTCTCCCTGGCTCCCTGTTGCTGTGCCACCACCGATGAAAAGTACCTGCAGTCAGATGACCTGGTGAAACGATACTTTAGAATTGTCTAACAAGGAAATCCTTTCTATTTTAGCACATAATAACCATATTATTGTAAGTAGGCCTATTAGGACCTGGAAGAGGTTGTGCCACATAATATTTTCAGGAGGGACCATACTAGTCTTGGATGAGGTATTTCATCCAAGTTCATGTGGTTACATACACACTGTAGGTAGACAGCTGGGTTGTGTGTGTATGCTAATATGTGTGTGTGTGTGTGTGTGTGTGTGTGTGGGGGGGGGGGGGGTCAGGGGGTCTAATACACTTGTTCAAGCAGGCGTCACACAAACACACAAACACGGTATCCCCAAAGCGATAACCATTCTAACGGCCATGGTGCGTTGCCAGACTGTGAAGAGACATGGAGTTGCTACAATGTTATCCTCAATCTCTTGTGTATGTCAACACCATGCGTAGTATATTTTAGATAGTTACAGCTAGACCAGCAGCCTACATGTCGAAACGAAAGGTTAACTTAGACAGTTATGCATCATGGCATGGTGTTTTATGTAGACTACGCTTCCGATGAAGTAGCCTCATAGGAGACAATGACCCTGTTTTGGGTAAATCTATGCATCCTCACTATGCATCCTCACTTTTACGCTGTTGGCTTTGCACTGCTGCTTTGACTGTCGAGGCTGTCGGGTTGCCAATAGAGGGACGGAGTCTGTGTAGGGGCAGCTCTAGTTCACGTGCTAACATCAGCTTGACAGGAGAGACTCCAGTGGTGGAGTGGTGAGCAGCTCTGTAGTGCAGCAGAGTTTGCGACAAGGACTCAGTGTAGGAGCCTCTAGGTCAATTTTTCAGGGTTTGATTGAACCTCTCTACCCCCACTGCTTGATCCCCTTGCATTGGATGTAAGAGCTGAAGTCGGCTGAGACCAGCTGAGAGCCATTGTTCGTGGTCAGAGTTGCAGGCAGTCCCCAGCGAGAAAAAGAGCATATCCAGGGAGTTTATGATGGCCCCTGATATGACAGAACCCATGGGTGTGACCTCTGGCCATTTTGAATGTAGGTCATACGCAACCACCAAGAAGCGTTTGTGATGTGGCACATTGTAGAGTTCACCGCAGATGTCCAGTTGGATATGTTCCCATGGACGGGAGGGCCAGGCCAGTGGCTGCAGTGGTGACGGAGGTCTTTCCACTGACAAGGCATGGAGCACAGTCACGTACTAGCCTCTCTGCTTCTGCTTCCCAATGCCAAGGTTGCCCTCATGAGCCATGGCCAACACTCGTCCGCTGAGGCTGCTTGGTATGACGGTGCAGTTTCCGCGAGCCTGACATGTTTCATTCCAGCATGACAGCTCATGTTCCAAACCTGACATACGGTTGGAGTTCCGACGGGAGCTGTGCCGGTCAGCGATTGGCGATGTATTCCCGCAAGGTCGTGAAGATGGGGTCGTTGGCTGATTCTTGGGTCAGATCTTGAGCGACACTGTGTCTGGGAGAGGTGAGTGTGGGAGCTGGATGAGGTCCTCCTCAGAGTCAACCTGAGTACAGGTGGAGTCTGGGGGAACTGAGCGCGAAAGGAGGTTGGCTACCACATTGTCCCTGCCCAGCGTCAACTGCACTCTTAAAGTTATACTGCTGGAGGCCGTCTGACCAGCGGTACAGGCGGAGGGGCTTGTGACCCGACTCGGAGGTAGATATCAAGGCCATGAGGGCCTGGTGGTCGGTGCGTAGAGGTAAATGTGCCACCGCTCGCAGGCCCAGACGCATGTTAGTGCCTCCCTCTCTCTAACTGAGTACTTCTGTTCAGTGGGGCTCAATGCGCAAGATGCAACACCGTCCTGAAGCTGAGAGAGGACCGCTCCCACTGCTGTGGCTGACGTGTCATAGGTGACCAGGTGAGTTTAAAGTGGGCCAGGACAGGTGAAGTGGTCAGCAGTTATTTGAGAGAGTGGACAGCCTGTGCACAGTCGGGTGTCCAGACCCAGTACACCTCCTTCAACAGCTGAAGCTTAGGGGAAGTGATGCCCAAGTACTGGGGCAGGAAGCGCATGTAATAACCCGTCATTCGCAGAAATGAGGCAAGTTGTGTAGCAGATGTCGGTTCTGGGACATGATGGATGGCTTCCACGCTTGACTGCAGCGGTGAGAGCCCTAGGGCTGACACGCGCAACCTGACAAAGTCAATCTCTGGCACTGAGAACAGGCACTTCTCAGTGTTGAGTGGAAGGTTATATTGGCTGAGCGCTGCAAAGGCTGCTTGCAGATGTTCACCATGGACGGCAGTGTAGGGGCCATGGATGACGATGTCGTCCAAGTAGAGAGCCACTCCAGAGACCCCGGCAAGGATGGTGGACATTATCTTCTGGAAACAGCTGGGGGCCGAACTGAGGTGTAGGGGGAACTCCCTCTCTGGGCGTAGGAGAACTTGCGAAAGTCCAGCGTTGTGAAGACCGTCGACCCGTAGAAGTGAGTGGTCAGTTCCTCCATGGTCGGCAGCGGGTACCGATCAGGTATGATGGCCTTGTTGGCCGCTCTCAGATCCAAGCAGACCCGCAGCTCTCCAGACTTCTTTTTAGCGATGACCAAGTTGGACACCCATGGAAAGGCATCCACCGGCTCGATGAATCCATCCTCCAGCTGCTTCTCTAGATCCTTAGTGACCTCCTCACGTAAAGTCAGTGGAATACGTTATAGAGGTTGAACGACTGGAGTCACCGTAAGGTCGAGGAGGGGATTATGTGTGAATGCTGTCAGGGCACCTACAACGTTGAAGAGGGTGGGCCATTGCTCTTGCCATGGGGAGGCGACGTGCAGGATTGTTGAGCCACTGTTGTCCAACAGAGAGAACCCCAGGCTGGTGAACAGGTCTAGACCTAAGATATTAGTGCCCTGCCGTGTGATGTGGAAGGGGAACTGAGTGCGGGCCTTGTCGCCATACTGCACTGGTGAGTGTATAAAGCCAACGTCATCAATCACTGAGCACCCACATCCATACAGGCTAAGGCTGGGTGGCTGGAGGGGACGCTATAGGCTGTTGTAGCCCATTCTAAAATTTGGAGAGCAGCTTGACATGGGACACACACATAGCCCCCGGTCTCCAGGATCCCAAGATAATTTGTTCATGTAGCCTACTAGGCTATAGTCTTTAGGAGGATAGTTGTCATAAGGGGGAAACACTACTGTTAGTAAAGCACCATGGATAAGATTGTTAATAGTTGCCATTATACACACATTTTTTTGCAAGGTGTTTGCCTGGGCTACGCAGCATACCGTTGTAGCGAATTTGGCGGGCAGACTGACCAGCCTACGAAATGCTCTGAGACCAGGTTGCAGCGAAAGGGGACCCTAGTTTTCTTCACATTCAGTGACAGTGCCAAGAAGGTTTTCTGTTTGTGCTCATAACACACCATGGCAATTAGAAGAGTATATGCCTGTAGTCTGACATTGCCAAGGGGAAACTTGGTGTGTGTGTGTGCGCGTGCGAGTTATTAGATCATTAGATTGATAAGTGAGTGCGCAGTGACGCCTGTTTGAACGAATGTATTAGATCATTAGATTGATAAGTGTGAGTGCGCAGTGACGCCTGTTTGAAGGAACGTATTAGATCATTAGATTGATAAGCGTGAGTGTGCAGTGACACCTGTTTGAAGGAACGTATTAGATCCTTAGATTGATGTCCATTTGGTTTTTTCCCCCTACTTTTTACCGCCCACACACACACACCTGCAAACACACCTAACCAGCCCGTCTCGACCTATGCATGCAACCACAGTTCCTCTTTCTGAAAATAATCTGCGGCACAACCTATTCCAGGTCCCAATACTTATAATAACATGGTTATTATGTGTTAAAAGAGCAAGGATTTCCTTCTTACTAAAGCCAATTCTAAAGTTTAGTTTCATCAGGTCATTTAACTCAGGCATTTCAACGGTGGCGTGCGCCAGCAACAGGGAGCCAGGAAGACATGCACTTAACCAAATCCTCTACATTAATCTTGAGATATAACTATGACTTTATTTTCAACAGTTTGACACTTATTCTCGAAATTAAATTGAGAATTTATTTCCGAAATATTGCCACTTTATTCTCGTAATATTTCCCGTTTTTTTAAAGTACTATCATGCAAAAAATGATAACCAAGTACCTGTTGCTGTTTATTTTATGTTTTCTCTTCACTAAGCCCTAATAGTCTTATGTACATTTCAGTCATGCTGTACAAAAAGGTAAATTCCTAAAATAATTCCTCAAAGATGTGTCTTCTGAGGTGAAGTATCAGTGTCTCTCACCATCTCTGAGGTTGTATGACACTATCTCCTAACTATTCCAGGGGTGGATATGGGAATGGACCTGCTGCTATCATGTGGGTGTAAATAAGGAAATGAAATACACAGGAGCTGGAAGGCATTGTGCATTGGCAGGTACTTTCTCTACCTGGCAAACTCATCTTTGTTGATATTGTCTGCTCCTGTTGGACTCCTACTGATTGTTGCTTCCGTTAGATGTGGAGACAAAGACTGTGGCAGGATGTTTGGTGGTGTCTTGAAAGGACATTAGGTCTCGAGGTTCACAAATGTATTCATATCACAGCAGGACTACAGACATTGACACCATTTGGTACTATGCAAAATACCAATAAATATGCATAAGATTTAAAAAAAGAGAGAGATGGAGAGAGATGGAAAAAGAAAGAGGGAGAAGACAGAGAGCCTTTCCTTTGAAGTACCTACCTGAATGAACATGACCAAAATACCACTGCCACACACTTATGAAGGTGCGCGTTCAGTCACAGCCAATAGCACGTAGGCATCCACTCGCTTCCTGAACATCAATATCTTTTATAACCTGACTTGGTCCACCGCACAGGACAGCCCAGGTCTGCGAGGGTTACGTACCTTAGATTCTAATCTGGACGGGGACCAGTCACTGGGAGACTGTGAGAGAGATAGCGAGACCCTGGCCGGTGTGCATAGAAAGAACATAAATATCCTTTAGCAATGTTTGGACTGGACCATTTCAGCTGGCTCTTGTGAGAGTGAAAGGACTTCAGAGTGATAGGCCCATGACACAACACTAACATGGAATGGACATCTCCATTCCAGACCCCTGCTTTTCCTACTAAAAACAAAACGATTTGCATTTTAGAGAGAAAAATAAATAACAGCACACTGCTGTAGCAATGTTTTGGACCTGAAAGGTCAAAGACACCTGGCTGGCAAAGTGGAGAGTGATAGGCCCTCATAGCGATGCGCCGATGACACAACACTAACGTATGGACATCTCCATTTCAGACATTTCCTGCATTCATGGAAATCCCAAACGATTAGCATTTTAGAGAGAAGAGCCATCTTGTTGGGTCACAAGGTGGTGATGTCCTGCTAAGGGAAAGGTGAAGATGGGAGTGTAGCCTACAGTACCGGCATGTCATCTATATTTGTTCCAATGAAAGGGTCTGTTCAAGCATCAATAAACAGGACAGTCACTGATACAGTAGAGGAGAAAGTTGAGAAACACAATACTGTATTTAGAGATGCTTGATTATTAGCGTGGTTGGTGGTCTGAAAGGTTAAAGAGAAGGCCAATGTCAGTAAAAAAATAAAAAATCATGACGGGGACAGACGGTTTTACAGGTGAACGGTTTTCTCTGAGTCCTGAGGCAGTAGTCATGGGTGGAGAGAGATCTTCATTCAGACCGTCAGTCAGTAAGGCATTACAGGTCTACTGGCGCCACCACCCACACAGTACAAACACACCAAATCCACAATCTCATTCAATCAAATGTTCAATGCAGTATTTAGGCCTATGTTACACAATGTCCTCAACGGTGATTGTTGTTGTTAAAGGTCACAATAGTGTGAACCGGTGCAATGATACAATKAATTGATCAACTGTTCAGCCGTTGTAAGGAGCCCAGAACAAGAAGGAGTCATCCTTTGTGGGTTCCCGACTTGGCCTTTTCCATTGGGGACCAGAGTCATACTCAGATTCCAACAGCCAGGTCTCATTTCTACAGACTTCCTTCAGAGTTCAACACCATCCTCACAATACAGCACCAATATAGTCATTTCAAATATAAATTCCCCTTTCCAAGAATCGTCTCCTGGATTTATGGAATAAATTCATGCAGTACCTTAAATGGAAATATTTTTACAGTCTCCAATGGGTGGGTTAGATAACAACCGTCCAGTGTGTAATTTAATGCAAAATGCTCATTCAGTCTGAGGTAGAATATTTCTGAGGTTTCCTTTTTAGAGTTTAACCTTGGTCTTGGTTGTAGTCTTGGGCTTAATTTATTGTTTTGACTGGTTCCTTTCTATGCTTTAAGATTTCGGGGAAATAGTCTTCATTCCTGATCAGTCTCGTCCAATACCTCTGGTTGTGGGGGTTTTCGTGTGCAGGCAGCCTGGCCTCTCTTGGATCCAGTGTCTGGAAAGGCCTTGCAGGGGGAATGAAGCTCTGTGTTTTTTGTTATTGCTCCAGTACCCCCCTTTCGAAGGAGGAACGTATGCTATATCACATTCCCCAGGTTGGCATCTCTCCTGACATATGCCCCTCCAGTGGCACTTCTTTAACAAGGTGTCTGAGTCTCAGGTCAAATGACACCCACTGAGCCCTATCCCCCTCATAGTGCATGTAGTCAAATACGCCTTATAGGGGCAATCTGAAGTTGATACAATACATTCTTGGATTTAACAAATGAATTATACAGTATTTACCCATTGATTCTTGACGAATATAGCATACAAATGCCTCATGCGCTTAGTTCAACTGTCGTACCCCATCAGAACCCCAAATAGAAGATTGTTTTACTCCCAATGTTTGTAAACATTGTACATGTAAACAAACACTATAGCTTCAAAACATGCTCAAAAATGATGTTGATATCTTGGATGGTCAGTCCTTGGATGGTCAGTGGTTATATTTCTCCAGGCTCATCCCTCAGGTTTTAACCAGAAAAGAGGCAGTGGGACTGCTTTGTTATTGTTTCAACTACGGATTGCCCCTTTAAGGGCTCTGCTCAAAAGTAGTGCATTTACAATAGGGGATGTGGTCCAAATGATGTGCACTACTAGAAATAGTGAGCTCTGGTCAATAGTAGTGCCCTATCAAAATAATAGGCGGTAGTTTTTGCCCTATAAGATGAGGAAGGACAAGCAGCACAGGAGCAACAAACCCCAGGTCTCAGTAGCCCAGTCAGGCGTGTGGAAGAAGCCAGTGACTGCTTTCTAATACTTCATCATCCAGAGAGTTTTACCAGCGGCACACGCTCCCTTGGCTCCACTGTAATGCAAGAACTCAACTCTGCTATATAGAGACTTTGATTGTGTTTGTCTTTAGTAAAGGAAGTTCATACTATTTTCACATACGACCGCCAAGCACTTCTGGACATCAGATCGACAGTTACTAATCTCGATTTCGACTTCAAATACGACTTCAACTCCGACTTAGCTGTTCCACTGTTCATACCGGACCCTATTCCTTGTTCCGTGCGCTACCAAAACGCTGCAAGCGTAGACATGGGAGATGAGGTGGAGTCCTGGTGAAATTGAGGCGAAGAGAAAATGGCAAATGTCCAGTCACTTGAGAACAAGACGGATGAGATTCGTTCAACATTCTCCTATCAGAGAGACTTGAAAAGCTGCMATATTATATGTCTTACTGAAACGTGGTTGGACGATGGCGCTGTGCACGTAGTACTCTGGTGGATTCTCCATGCAGCGGCAGGATCGGACGGTGGCTTCGGGGAAGTCGAAAGGAGGTGGAGTGTGTTTTTAAATAAATAACAACTGGTGTGCTGCTTCAAGTGAAGGACATCTCSAGCTTTTGCTCMCCTGATATAGAGYACCTCATGGTAAGCTGCAGACCCTTTAATCTACCAAGAGAGTTCTCATCCGTAAATATCACCACTGTCTACATCCCTCCACAAGCCGMCACCACTCTGGCACTCAACAAAGTTTATGGAGCCATAAACAAACAAGAAACCGCTCACCCAGAGGCAGCGTTTCTGGTAGGCGGAGATCTTAACGCGGGGAGACTTAAAAYCGTTCCACCTCACTTCTACCAACACGCCTCTGCGCCACTAGGGGCGCTAAAACTCTACACCACTTTAATTCTACCCACAGAAATGCATACATGGCCCTCCCTTCGTCCTCCCTTCGGCAAATCTGACCATGACTTCATTSCCTTGCTTCCTGTTTACAAACAAAAGCTCAAAAAGGAAGTACAAATGATGCACTCAATACAGAAGTGGTCGGATGACGCAGACACGAAGCTACAAGACTGTTTTGCTAGTACAGCCTGGGATCTTTTTTTTTCTGGGATTCCTCCGATAGCATTGAGGGGTTTACAGTCACGGGTTTCATCAAAAAACGTGCATACACGACGTAGTCCCCACAGTGACTATAAGAACGTATCCAAACCAAAAACCWTGGATTACAGGCAATGTCGCACTGGGCTAAAGGCTAGAGCAACCACTTACAAGGAATGGGACATGGACGCATACAAGAAAGCCCGCTACGACCTCTGACAAGAAATCAAACATGAAAAGGGACAATATAGGATCAAAGGTGGAATCCTATTACACTGGCTCCGATGATCGTCGTATGTGGCAGGGTTTGCAGACGATAACCCATTACAATGGGAAACCCAGCCATGAGTCTCAATTGCATTTCACACTGCCCACTCCCWCCTGGACAAGAGGGGAAGTAACTATGTGAGAATGTTGTTCATAGACTACAGCTCAGCGTTCAACACCATAGTCCCCTCCAAGCTCATCACCAAGCTAGGGACACTGGGACTGAACCCCTCCCCTCTGCAACTGGATCCTGGACTTCCTGACAGGACGGCCCCAAGTGGTGAGGGTAGGCAACTACACCTCCTTCACGCTAACATTCAACATGGGGGMYCCTCAGGGGTGTGTGCTTAGTCCTCTCCTGTACTYCCTGTTCACCCACGACTGTGTGGCCACGCACGACTCCAACACCATTATCAAGTTTGCTGACTACACAACGGTGGTAAGCCAGATCACCGATGACGATGAATTAGTCKACAGAGACTTAGCAGTGTTGTGCCAGGACAACAACCTCTCCCTCAACATCAGTAAGACCAAGGAGCTGATCGTGGACTACAGGAGAAAGAGGGGAGAGAACGCCATCCACATCAACGGGGCTGTTGTGGAGCGGGTCGAGAGCTTCAAGTTCCTTGGCGCCCACATCTCTAAGGACTTAACATRGTCCACACACACCCGCACAGTTGTGAAGATGGCACATCACAGCCTCTTCCCCCTGAGGAGGCTGAAAAGATTTGGCAYGGGCCCTCGGATCCTCAAAAAGTTCTACAGCTGCACCATCGAGAGCATCTTGACTGGCTGCATCACCGCTTAGTATGGTAAATGCACCACCAAAATGCCCCGCCGACACTATATATACAAAAGTATGTGGACACACCTTGAAATGAGTGGATTCAGCTAATTCAGCTACACCCGTTGCGACTGCAAACCTGGCCTAATCGCSCAACATCATTGCCCGACCTCACTAATGCTCTTGTGGCTGAATGGAAGCAAGTCCCCGCAGCAACGTTCCAACCTCTAGCGGAAAGACTTTSCAGAAACGTGTAGGCTGTTATAGTAGCAAAGGGGGGACCAACTCCATATTAATGCCCATGATTTTGGAATGAGATGTTCGACGAGCATACTCCACATACTTTTGGCCATGTAGTGTATCTACCTCAAATACCTCGTACCTCTGCACATTGATCTGGTACTGGTACTCCCTCTATATACTGTAGCTCCATTCTTGTGTATTTTATTTTATTTTATTTMTTGTGTTACTATTTTATTTTTAAACTCTGCATTGTCGGGAAGGGCTGGTAAGCAAGCATTTCACGGTAAAGTCTACACCCGTTGCATTCAGCGGATGTGACAAATCAAAGGTGATTTGAAGAATCACATCTGCATTACAGAGAGGAGAAGACGAAGGAGGGGAAGAGAGGAAAAACCTGCTGCTGAAAAATAAATCTCAGAAAGTGGCAGTGAAATATCATATGTGACACGAGGACATTTATACAGGTTAACCCTATTAACGAACAGGGGCCCTGTCTACCTCTGTTTGACTTTAACTACCCCCTCATTTTTTTTCACCATGAGGCCATTAGAATACGAAGACTCAGATGAGTAGATAGACTGTCAGCAACACAGCTCAGGTAGTAAGGAACAGGGCACTGTGACAGAGAGGGTCACAGAGACCTAGAAAGACAGACAGAGGTAGTAAAAGCACAGTACACATGGCTCAGATTCAGCTAATGCACTCACAGTTTAATTCAGGCTATTGAAATAATAGTGCTGGATGTTGCACCAAGGTCATACTGCTTTATAATAGGCTACAGAGACCTACAGTGGCATTTCCCCTCAGATCTCGCTCTCTCCTCTTTGAGCTCACTCTCTCCAACTCATGAATAACCCTAATATCAACACAAATGGGCTCCCTTCTTATGGACATGCTCTGGTGACCCTGTTCCGATGCCCTATAGCAGGGTTTCCCAAACTCCGTACTGCCCCCCCCCGGGTGCACCTCTTGGTTTTTGCCCTAGCACTACACAGCTGATTCAAAGAGCCAACTAATCATCAAGGTTTGATGATTTGAATCAGCTGTGTAGTGCTAGGGCAAAAAACTAAACGTGCACACAGGGGGAGCCCCAGGACCGAGTTTTGGAAACCCTGCTATAGGGCAGAAGAGAAGGACACAGTCGCAAAGGGGCGATTAGGTTAGGTGCACTATCCATCCCTTCTAATTCCGCAGTGACACAGGCACACACACAGCTCCTGCCCCATACAGCCACGTTGCTCCCTCTCACACAGGGGACTTGACCAGGCTGTGAGGACTCATGGCTAGGGGTTAGAGGTCAGACACGTGGCCCACTCCACATCCTGGTCCTCCCATGCTGCTCCACACCTTCCCGGCCATACAGGGGTAAGAGCACACGAGGAGGAAGGCTGTATTTCATATCATGTCAAATGGGTGGGGGTGAGGGTAGATCAGAAGCAAGGTCAAACTAAAATACCTTTACAAAGTCACTGGAAAGGGTGTGTGTGTATTGGGAGGAGGAGGGGGGTCACAGGTCACTGGAATGCTAAATGTGCAGTAAAACCCATGGAGCAGGAGTGTGTGTGTTACAAGTTATTTACATTATATGCAGTAGGAAATGGGCAGGAAAACTCATCTGAAGGGTTGAGGGAAGCAGCATCAAAGCCCTGTAGAGCCCAAGGTAAACTGTAATGTTATCCGACCCCCCCCCCCAAAAAAAAGAATATAGTAAAAGTAGCCATCCTCCCCAGCCAACCTGATGTAGCTCAGACACACACAAACACACACATACTGTGTTTTTAGGTGAGCAGAAGGATTCGTCTGCTATTTGTAACCTCCGTCAGGCCGTCCACAAGGGCAGAGAAGATAGTGGTGGCGGTGGTGGAGCATGATAACGTTATTACCTCAAATCTCATCCCCAGCAGTCACGTGACAGATGGATGGACGTTCAGACAGACAGCAGCAACCATGAGCGCTATTTCCTGCCCAGAGCTAGCCACGGCAAGGTCATGACAGGGAATGTCAAGTATTTTGCTGGTGTTGCTGGACTGGAGAGAGGAGTGGCATTGTCTTGTCCTTTGTACCCTCTCCAACCGCCACTAGGATGTCTCCATGTTAAGGCTAAAGGGTTTAATCATAGTCCAAAACCGGTACACGTATGCACAGCAATGTTCTAGAATATAGGACGGTTGGATTTCATACTTTCGAATACTCAGTGCAACTCAAGCAATCTCTTCAACTGTCGACCCATTCAAATGAATAGAGGACGCGTACCGGAGCCGCGTTGGTTGGGAATTGTGGTGAGGTGTGCGTTCGGGCTTTGCGTACCCTGCGGATGGCGGTCTCAGAGCCAGTATCTATTGTGTGTCACAATGGGACGGCAGACAATCGCGTCTCATCGTCTGGGGACTAAGATTTACGCTTAAGCTGTTTTTGTATTCTCAGCTGATAATTCGGTCAAGCTAATACAGTAGCTAGCTCCTTATATTTAACTTCTTGACTGTATCATGTCTATTTGTTTTTTTGTTCTGCACAATATTGCGAGAGCTTTTGTAAACAGAAATTATTTCTAGCCAAGAGACAATATTGATATCAGCCACGCACAAGCCAAAGTTGACTGGCAAAACTACCCATTTATGTTGTAAGGAATCGGTTGTGACAAGTGGTGAAAAAGTACCCAATTGTCATACTTAAGTAAATGTAAAGATACCTTCATAGAAAATGACTCATGTAAAAGTGAGTCACCCAGTAAAATACAACTTCAGTGAAAGTCTAAAAGTATTTGGTTTTTAATATACTGAAGTATCAAAAGTAAATGCAATTGCTAAAATATACTTAAGTCTCAAAAGTAAAAGTATAAATCAGTTCAAATTCTTTATATTAGGCAAACCAGATGTCACAATTATATATATATTTGTTTTAATTTACAGATAGCCAGGGGCATGCTACAACACTCAGACATAATTTACAAACTAAGCATTTGTGTTTTCGTGAGTCCACCAGATAAGAGGCAGTAGGGATGACCATGACCAGGGATGTTCTCTTGATTAGTGTGTGAATTGGACAATTTTCCTGTCCCGCTAAGCATTCAAAACGTAACGAGTACTTTTAGGTGTCAAGGAAAACGTATGGAGTAAAAAGTACATCATTTTCTTTAGGAATGTAGTGAAGTAAAGGTAGTCAAAAATATAAATAGTAAAGTACAGAAACCCCCAAAAACTACTTATGTAGTTTTAAAGTATTTTTACTTAAGTACTTTACACCACTGGTTGTGACCCACCATTGGCCAGCCACTGGCATGGCTCCAGTAGGTAGTCTAACTGAAGCATGGTGCCTCTCACCTGTTTTACATTAGCAGCAGCTCAGACTCGGGCCAGGCCGTGGCTCGGCGACCAGGCTCATAGTGGAACATTAACTCTCCTTCCTGTTCCATATGAGAAGTTAAGCATGAACCCAGAAGAGCAGTAAAAGGCGGCTTGCCGGCCAAACTCTGCTCCTGGTCACACACATGGCAAATCTACATCATTTACCCTAACAAAACCACTACATTAAAGCAGATAGGCTAGTCTAGTCTCAAATGCCACCCTAATCGTTGTGTAGTGCACTACTTTTGACCAGAACCACCCTATTGCAGTCCCCATATAGTACGCTATGACATATGACCAGAACCACCCTATTTTACCAGAGCCTATGACTCTCAGTTGATGGAGTATGAAAGGAACGATACATAAAAAGAGAGGCAAGGAGGTTCGATTGTCACTAGTTCGATTTCACCACAGCTATGTGTTCCTTGCGTCAATCTGGTGAAATGACTGTGAAATGGCTGGKTGAAGGCAGATCATATCCTGCCTGACTGTTTTAACTGACAGGGCTGGAACAGAGAGGAGAGGAAGCCCTACAGACTGACTCAATGTGCATCCCAAATTTCACCCTATACAGTGCACTACTTTTTACCAGAACCATATTGGCCCTGGTCACAAGTAATGCACTATATGAGGAAAAGGATGCCATTTGGAATACAACTATGGTGCTTAAATAAAGACAGAGTCAGGGACTTAATCGAGCTTTAATACCAGTTTTCACAACTTCTGCTGGAGAGCTGTTTTTATGATTCCAGTCATGTGAAGTCACACTGGCTGGCTCTGTCTACTCAGCTGCTGTTATATCAGATATGAGGAAAAGTTGGCTTTGGGCACAGATACAGGATCAGCTTACCCTCTCCAGATACTGATGTTAACTATAGGGGAACAACGCTAAACTGACCGTAGATCAATGTAAAGGGGAAACTACTGCAGCAGCTACTGTGTTCCATTGTCTCTYCTCCCTTTCTGCTTACTGCTCATTCCTCACCATAGTCAAGGTTTTCACAACACATTCTGGGTGGATCTCTCTCAGTAGTTTAAAGTAACTTCCTCTCATAATCTTCTTTCCTTAATCTCAAAAGCATACGGTGGCGTGCTGGTTTCCTCTCCATCTCAGTAGTTGCCCTTCTTGCATGAACAGTCACACTTGTCTTTGCTTACCAGTGCTGACTTTGCTGATAGCTGCTTTACTAAAGGACCTTTCTGTTGCTTACTATAACTTTGATGTGTGGTTGTCTCACCTAGCTACCTTAAGATGAATGCGCTAACTGTAAATCGCTCYKGATTAGAACATCTGCTAAATGAGTCAAATGTCAAATGTAAATAGTCGAAGTTGGGTTCCTCTCCCCGTCTCCACGGACAGTAAACAATTGGACATCCCAGTGTGTATCCTCCATGTTGCGCTCACCTGCCCAAGCCAATGGTTGACGAGTTCTTAATAGGGCAAACGCAGAGAGGAATACAAACACAGCTGCACACATCAAAAGGAATTTATGTCTTATGACAAAGGTCATTTATTATCAGTACATGTTCACAACATTGGTCATCAGACATGTTGACATCAATGACTTGGACCATCATCCATCACCCTACTTTACCTGGATACCTGGGCATTTCTCAACATTTCACAACCCTTTTTCACCTTTACTTTCCAATACTCCCGCAATCACAACATACAGTACTGTATGACAGAAAATGAAGCTATTCTTGGGATATGTGGGTTCACGGTGCAGTTCAAAATGATACTATGTCTTGATGACGGATAGTTTTAGATTAGCTATAGCTGTCAGGTCATGTGCGTTTCCCTTTTATGAGGGATAACCCTGATGGGCTGAAGTCACATTAGCCCTGTGTTAGCCGTTCCCTTAGTTCAGATGTGAATGGATTCCAACAGCTTCTCAGAAATAGCTTTGTTTTGGTTGTTCGTGGCATTCCAAGGTTCAAAGTTCACTCAGGAGAGGCAGTTGTTTTTGAAGTGGTAGGTTAGAGAGGAAGAGAGGAGAGGCCTGGTCAGTCACATGGCTGGGGTTAATCTCCATGCCTAATCCCTGACCCCTCACCTCTTGGACTTCTTCTCCTTCATGATCTTCTTGCTCTCCTCTCTCCGCCGTTTGTTGACGGGGTTTCGTGGATCGGAGATCTCAAACGTGTCTTCGTCCTGCATGTTGGCATCCTTGACTTTCCTGGTTTGCTCGTCAAACTGGAGAACATGGGCCATCCTAAAATCAGAGAAAGCGGAGGTTCAAAGAACAGCAAATACAGCACTGTGATGTCAACTCAGTAAATCACATCTAGTGATATGGAACTCTCCATCTGTTCCTCTCCATCAATTCAAATRAAATCACATTCCCTTTGAAGCCGGTGTTCTGTCACAACAGGCATTTATGGTATCAAGATGCCATGGTGGTGAGTGATGGCATTGTATTGATGGTAAAGGAACAGGCTACAACACAGCAACACGTGCCCTTATCACATTAGTGTAAGAATAAAAACATGGTACAAAATACAGGGTTGAAATGTTCCGTTCTCTTAGGGAGGAGCAGGAAGAGGATGGAGCGGAAGATGAGGAGGAGGTACGTGATGAGGAGGAATAGGAATAAGAGAAGGAAGAYGACTGATATGCATGTGGAAGCATCCTTGGCTGTTCTTTTGTCCTTTGYGGACTTGCAGCAAGCAGCACCTCCGCAAAACAGAGAAAAAAGGGAGAACGGCGGAATCTGAAGAGATTGTTCGGTTTGAAAAGGCAACTGTCTTCATGATTCAGCCTCTATCAACACTTTGACGAAAAACCCCTGACACGTTACCTAATAGGCCAAGCGTGTCAGTGTAACAGTTATCGATCAAACTCCCAGTATATAGATACAGTGAGAGCAGGAATTCCCGGGGAGACAGCAGAGCGGAGAGAGAGGACAAGAGGGGTGAGGCAGGTCACCGGTGTCCATCATGCAGACACATCTGCCCGGCGCAGAGGGATTTGCGCGACATGCATAACGCTCTGACAGTGTCTTGACACACCACACCTGTTTGGAGGGTTCTGATAAAGGCCATGCGTTACCAGGGGTCACGGAGCTGCAACCCCCGGGGAATTAAAAACAAGATAAAAGGGAAGATGCTATCACCAATTCACAGAAGCCGAGAGACGGAGACAAAGCCAAACCAGACGAAGAGCTTCAGGCCCAAATCTCTTTGACTGTTTGCGCTATTACAGTGATGTACTACTATTACAGGTAGTTAGTTAAAGCCCTATCTTGTCCGAATCTGCCATATCTATCATTTTTACTTGGCGGGAAGGTTATTATTCCAGCCTCAAAAACCTACCGTTTTTTTTTTTTTTTTTTACAAACTCCCAGGTCCTTTGATAATATTTATCTAGTGTAAATCGTCATCCCTGTGTTTTGAGGGATATTACAGAGTTTTACAGTGCTGCACCCAGTTTGGGCAAGAACATGAGAACAAATTGATGCAAAGAGCTATGTACAAAGTGCTACAAAGTGTTATGCAAACAAAGTCCTATGCACATAGCCTACAGATGAGTTCTGTTTTGTCATATATCAACGTTCCCAGTGACTATTTGTCTTTTTTAAAAGATTAAGTAAATGATAGTGCGCCAATGAATTGATAAATTGCCGAATACATCAGTTAACTAAATGTCTGCATACAGTTCATGGTTCTTATTGATACTATTTATACTTTCTCCTAACTGAAAGCCAATATTAGGCTATTCCTAGACAAGTTTAAATACACTACATGGTCAAAAGTATGTGGACAMCTGCTTGTCAAACATCTCATTCCAAAATCAAGGGCATTAATATGGAGTTGGTCCCCCCTTTGCTGCTATAACAGCCTCCACTCTTCTGGGAAGGCTGTTCACTAGATGTTGGAACATTGCTGCAGGGACTTGCTTCCATTCAGCCACAAGAGCATTAGTGAGGTAGGGCACTGATGTTCGGCGATTAGGCCCCCTGTTCAATGGGGTTGAGGTCAGGGCTCTGTGCAGGCCAGTCAAGTTCTTCCACACCGATCTCAACAAAATATTTCTGTATGGACCTTGCTTTGTGCACAGGGGTATTGTCATGCTGAAACAGGAAAGGGCCTTCCCTAAACAGTTGCCACAAAGTTGGAAGCACAGAATCGTCTAGAATGYCATTGTATGCTGTAGCGTTATGATTTCCMTTCACTGGAACTAAGGGGCTTAGCCTGAACCATGAAAAACAGCCCCAGACCATTACTCCTCCTCCTCCAAACTTTACAGTTGGAACTATGCATTGGGGCAGGTAGCGTTCTCCTGGCATCCGCCAAACCCAGATTTGTTTGTCGGACTGCCAGATGGTGAAGCGTGATTCATCACTCCAGAGAACACGTTTCCACTGCTCCAGAGTCCAATGGCGGCAAGCTTTACACCACTCCAGCCGACRCTTGGYATTGCACATGATGATCTTAGGCTTGYGTGCGGCTGGTCGGCCATGGAAACCCATTTCATGAAGCTCCCGATGAACACTTCTTGTGCTGACAATGCTTCCAGTGGCAGTTTGGAACTCGGTAGTGAGTTTTGCAACCGAGGACAGATGAATTTTACGCGCTATGCGCTTCAGCACTCGGCGATCCCATTCTGTGAGCTTGTCTGGCCTACCACTTCACGGCTGAGCTGTTGTTGCTCCTAGACGTTGCCACCTCAAAATAACAGCACTTAYAGTTGACTGGGRCAGCTSTAGCAGGGMARRAATTTGACAAACTGACTTGTTGGAAAGGTGGCATCCTATGACGGTGCCAGGTTAAAAGTCACTGAGCTCTTCAGCAAGGCCATTCTACTGTCCATGTTTGTCTATGGCGATTGCATGGCTGTGTGCTCAATTTTATACACCTGTCAGCAACGGGTGTGGCTGAAATAGCCAAATCCACTAATTTGAAGGGGTGTCGACATACTTTTGTATATATAGTGTATTTCATAGCGGTTTAGATGGTACAATAAATCTCTACACATTGCTTGTTTTGTCATATAAACTGACATTAGGCAAACTATTAGAAATTTAGCAACCAGGAAATGGCGGAGCGATTCCTGCATATTTCAACCAGTTTAGCTGGCAGCCGTTTTGCACCGTTCATGCCTAGAACAGCCTCCAGTCTTCCATCATAACAGTATATAAAAAGAAGAAAAAAAAGATTTACGGGGGGCAATTTCATAAAAACGAATCCCGTCCGAATCRGACAATGGAAAAACAGACAAGCTGGGGTATTACTTACATAATGAACGTTCTATAGTAATAGAATATAAGCCAACCTATTGCCATACGAGTTCTGCTGTATGGTCCTAGGGACAGATCCCCTTTAAATCAGCCACTAAGATCACATTGAAATGTGTGTCCTCCTTGTATGTGTGTGTTGGATGGCGTGTGTCTGAGTGTGCACTTGAGTCTGTATGCGAAGCTAAGTGTACAGTATGAGTGTCTTTTTGTCAGATGGCTTGTCTGTGTGTGTCTATGTGTGTGTGTCTGCCCATGTGTTTCGGTGAAGCATGTGTATATAGCGGTCCTTGGTAGCTCAGTTGGTAGAGCATAAAAACATCTGCTAAATGGCATATTATATATACACTGAGTGTACAAAACATTAAGAACACCTTCCTAATATTGAGTTGCAACCCCCCCTCCCTTTTGCCCTCAAGACAGCCTCAATTCCTCGGGGTATGAACTGTACAAGGTGTCRAAAGCGTTCCACAGGGATGTTGGCCCATGTTGACTCCAATGCTTTCCACAGTTGTGTCAAGTAGGCTGGATGTCCTTTGGGTGGCGGAGCATTCCTAATACACACGGGGAACCGTTGAGCGTTAAAAACCCAGCAGCGTTGCAGTGCTTGATGCAAACCGGTGTGCCGGGTACCTACTACCATACCCATTCAAAGGCACTTGATTATTTTGTCTTKCCCATTCACCCTCTGAATGGCACACCCACACAATCAATGTCTCAATTGTCTCAAGGCTTAAAAATCCTTCTTTGGCCTGTCTCCTCCCTTTCATCTACACAGATTGAAGTGGATTTAACAAGTGACATCATAGCTTTCACCTGGTCAGTCTATGTCATGGAAAGAGCAGGTGTTCATAATGTTTTATACACTCAGTGTATGTGTTTGTATGTGTAGGGCTGCACAATACGGGCAACATATCTAATTGCAATTTTTGTACCAAATACTGCAATTTTACTTGCATATATAGATCAAAACACTTGGGAAAACTGTTGGAATCATAGAAATGGAATGATCATTCTAATTTCATGGTTGGAATACTGTGGACACTTGGAATGCAGTTTAGGTTGGCATGAAAACGAATGAAGAAAAATATGGGAGGAGATGGTTGTGACAGAGTAGGAACCAAAGTGTTGGTCAGTGTTTCCCAGGCGACCCTAATTAGATTTAAATATATATGTACGTTCAGACAAAGATGTTAGAACATTCTTCGCCTTGTCCTCTCTGATTAAGAAACAAGCTGTTGCACCACGGGTTCCGGCCTGTATTAGAGTAAAAGTTTGCTAGCAAGATTTGCCGTATCTCACTGGACTTAGCTRGCAAAAATGTGTTTCAGCTCCTAATGCTAATTGTTAGCTAGCTAGCTGGCTAGCTAAATCCAGTGAGATACGGACACATTTGTAGCTTGCTAAGACCAACTAAGTAGCGTGTTGCAGAGAGCAAGTTACACAAGCGAATAGTCAAATATAGAAATGTTGATTTATGTTAAGAAGCAAAGTGGAACGCTGCCTACTGCAGTTCTTGTTTGGAAAAATCTGTAGACTGCACGCTGTGGTTTGGTCAATGGAGGCAGAGTGAATTCCCGAGCACAAGGAGAGTGACATGGGGGCGAGGCTTGAAGTGCGTGGGATTGGGAAGCAGCCTTAAGAAAGAGGAAGGGAGAATCGTGCAGCCTTATGTGTTTGTCTGCCTTTTAGTCTGCCTGGGTACATAGGTAAAGCATGTGTGTGTGCTCTGCAGTCCCCCCTCCTGTGTTCATGTGAACTGGGCAGCAGTAGTGACAGCTCATCCAGGATGTCATGGTGGCTCTACTCTGGCAGACTGAGGAGTCCTGCAGTGCGAGGCGGACCGCTACCATAATTTGTCTAGCAGCCTCAGTGATGACAGGAACACAGCCTCATTGCCCAGACTACAGAACAGTGTGTGTATGTGTGTGTGTATATGTATACACACAGTGCCTTCAGAAAGTATTCACACCCCTTGACTTTTTCCACATTTTGTTGTGTTACAGCCTGAATTTAAAACGGATTAAATTGAGATTGTGTCAATCTACACACAACACCCCATAGTGTCAAAGTGGAATGATGTTTTTCTAAATGTTTGCAAAATAATAAAAAATGAAAAKCTCAAATGTCTTGAGTCAATAAGTATTCAACACCTTTGTTATGGCAAGCCTAAATAAGTTCAGGAGTAAAAATGTGCTTAAGAAGTCACATAATAAATTGCATAGACACACTCTGTGTGCAAAAATAGTAACAAGATTTTTGAAAGACTACCCTATCTCTGTACCCCACACATACAAGTATCTGTAAGGTCCTTCAGTTGAGCAGTGAGTTTCAAACACAGATGCAACGCCAAAGACCATGGAGGTTTTCCAATGCCTCAATGCCTCAAAAAAAAAAGCAGACATTAAATATCCCTTTGAGCATGGTGAAGTTATTAATTACACTTTGAATGGTGAATCAATACACCCAGTCACTACAAAGATACAGGTGTTTTTCCTAACTCAGTTGCCGGAGAGGAAGGAAACCACTCAGGGATTTCACCATGAAGCCAACGGTGACTTAAAAACAGTTACAGTTTAATGGCTGTTATAGGAAAAAACTGAGGATGGATCAACAACACTGTAGTTACTCCACAGTACTAACCTAAATGACAGAGTGAATAGAAGTGACAATAAAATACATATTTATTCCACTTTGTAACAACAAAATGTGGAAAAAGTCAAGTGGTGTGAATACTTTCTGAAGGCACTGTATATGTGTATGTGTGCCAGGCTCTGGGCTCCCACCATTCAGCGCTCCAGTCTGCTTATCAAACCCACTCTCTACCCAGAAGCCTCAGAACTCAGAAGCCTTTCCTCTATTTGTTTTTCTTTCGCTTTCTGAAAAGAGGGAGGAAAGAGGGAGGGGTAGGGGTGGGGCGACAGAGGCTCTATGGCTGGCTTCTTGGAGTGAGAGAGAGTGTGTGTGTGTGTGTGTGTGTGTGTGTGTGTGTGTGTGTGTGTGTGTGTGTGTTAGCAGAGCGATCTAGAAAGTATAACGTTTGTAGACCCAGACAGAATAGTTTACAGTCCCCTGGCCCAGACTTGACTTGGGGAGTCTGACCTGTAGTAACCCAATAGTTCCTGTACCAGAGCTCGCAGAGTGGCACAGACATCCTACGCTAGTGCGTGGCTGGCGGGTGTTGTTCTAGATTAGGTCTGCAGCCCAAATGACACCCTATTCCCTATATAGTGCACTACTTCTTACCAGAGCCCTGGGCACCATTTGGGACCCGGGGTGCCTTTTGGGACACAGCCTGGGACTGCTAGGCTACTGTGCCCCTGTCTTCCCTCCGCCTCCTCCTGTCTCATACCTAGCTGGCTGGCGGGGGCCAAACAGTGAGACTGAGCTGGGGGCCTGGCTGGCTGAGACTAATAGCAACTACAGGTTTTGTTATTCTAAATCTCTCACACAGACACTTTCCTCGAAGTTCAAACACATGGGATTCATTTCAGCCCTCTGACTCTCTCTCGCTCTCTATATATTGAGGTCTGAGAGAGAGACTCAGAGGTCTGTTGGTGAAAATCAGAATGGGAGAGGAAAACACGATGTAAAAGCTGATTTCCTGACTGTGGCTCTGTCTGCCCACTGAGGGAAACGGCAGAGAGACCAGGCTCTGCAAACACACACACACTGCTGTCTTCATTGCCTTCAATAAACTGGTATATCTGAAGTATTGGCACGGCGTCAGGTGCCAATACACAGACACACGGCCGTGTTTTAACTCCCAGCAGGAGCCGCTCCACAGGGCAATGTGTTAGCTAGCTTGTTTCCTGTAGGCTGGAGCCCTCCCTCCCTCTCCCTCTGTGTCTCTGCGTCTCGCTCTCAGTGAGTCGTCAGTACTGCGGTGAGGCTCTCTGTTCTGGTCAGGACACAGCAGGACGTTGAAAACACATCAGCAGCAGAGAGGAGAAACGTCAAAACACAATCCATCTTGAGGAGGTAATCAAATTGAAAAATAGAACCGAAATAGACCATAAATGTGACCGGCCGGGGGAGAAAAAAATGGAATTCCATATGCATCTGATTTGTCTGACAGAAGGAGCGGTGCGAGCCAACAGACTACAGTACTGAACAGTGTCCTCCTAACTGTAGTGTACATCACATTCTATAGCTTCAGCCTGCACACACTAAAACCTTAGAGAAACATCCCTATACTTCCTAATGTGCTAGTTTCTTACACAGTGGCAACTCAATGTTGTCTTGTGTAAAACACAGATTAGGGACACAGACAAACCCTTCATTCCTGGTATAAGGCCTAGATGGTAGAGAAAGTGGCATCCACTATTACTGTAGAGCTGTGGGGTCGGGAACGGCCTTTACAACACACACATCTGTACTCATGAAGACACACACAGGTAGTCGCAACGCGTCCATCCGCCGCCGCGGCCACACCACACACCACACACACACACACACACACACACACACACACACACAACACACACACACCACACACACACACACACACACACACACACACACACACACACACACACACACACAATGAGCCAAGCCTACTAAGACAAAACAAAGTATGTCAAAGTAGAGAGAAATCAACATGCCCATGTTAGAGCAATCTTTTCACCTGGCTGGCAGTCTGTGTTTCTCTGAGAGTACAGAAACTAAAACCTAAGGCTGGCACCCAGGCCATAGCTACATCTACAGTGCGTTCGGGAAGTATTCAGACCCCTTGACTTTGTTCAATTGATTATACACATTTTTTCCCTCATCAATCTACACACAATACCCCATAATGACAAAGCGAAAATAGGTTCAGAAATGTTTGCAAATGTAGAAACAAAATAAAAAACAGAAATGCCTTATTTGCATAAGTATTCAGAGTCTTTGCTATGAGACTCAAAATTGAGATCAGGTGCATCCTGTTTCCATTGATCATCCTTGAGATGTTTCTACAACTCGATTGTAGTTCACCTGTGGTAAATTCCATTGATTGGACATGATTTGGAAAGGCACACACCTGTCTATCAAAGGAATTGTCAAAGAGCTCCGAGACAGGATTGTGACAAGGCACAGATATGGGGAAGGGTACCAAAACATTTCTGCAGCTCTGAAGGTCCCCAAGAACACAGTGGCCTCCATCATTCTAAATGAAAGAAGTTTGGAACCACCAAGACTGTTCCTAGAGCTGGTCGCCGGGCCAAACTGAACAATCGGGGGAGAAGGGCCTTGGTCTGGGGGGTGACCAAGAAACCGATGGTCAGTCTGACAGAGCTCTAGAGTTCCTCTGTGGAGATGGGAGAACCTTCCAGAAGGACAACCATTTCTGCAGCACTGCACCAATCAGGCCTTTATGGTAGAGTGGCCAGACAGAAGCCACTCCTGAGTAAAAGGCACATGACAGCCCGCTTGGAGTTCGCCAAAAGGCACCTAAAGTCTCTCAGACCAAGAGAAACAAGATTCTCTGGTTTAATGAAACCAAGATTGAACTCTTTGGCCTGAATGTCACGTCTGGAGGAAACCTGGCACCATCTCTATCTACAGTGAAGCATGGTTGTGGCAGCGGGACAAGTCTCTGAATCCTTGAGTGGCCCAGCCAGAGCCTGACATTGAACCCAATCGAACATCTTTGGAGAGACCTGAAAATAGCTGTACAGCAACGCTCCCCATCCAACCTGACAGAGCTTGAGAGGATCTGCAGAGAAGAATGGGAGAAACTCACCAAATACAGGTGAGCCAACCTTGTAGCGTCATACCCAAGAAGACTCAAGGTTGTAATCGCTGCCAAAGGTGCTTCAACATAGTACTGAGTAAAGGGTCTGAATACTTATGTAAATGTGATAGTTTTTATTTTATAGTGTGTACGTAGTGCGTACGTAGTGCGTAGAGCCCAGTACATCACTGGGGCTAAGCTTCCTGCCATCCAGGACCTCTACACCAGGCGGTGTCAGAGGAAGGCCCTAAAAATTGTCAAAGACCCCAGCCAAAAAGTCAAGGGGTCTGAATACTTTCCGAATGCACTGTATATAATCTAGAGCCGTCAGAGTGTGTTGATCCACTGTATAAAGTTCAACAGTGTGTCAAGTCGTTAAGGAGCAGCTCCTCAGGCCTGTGTTATGACTGGCCATTAACAGACATAACATATCTGTTACAGGATAGGGGGGGGAGGGGGGGGCTGGCCCACTAGAACTGGTAACAACAGTAGGGCTCGTCCTGAATGGCACCCTATTCCATCAATGTCATGATGTTGAATCAACGTGGAAAACTGGTTGGATCTGCAAAAAGTCCTCGACGTAAGGGCATTTCCGTCTTTTCATCCCCAACTTTTAACCTAAATCCAATGACACGGTGACATTTTTTGTTGATTTCAAGTTGAATTCACGTTAGTTGACAACTCATCCAAATGTAAATCAAAACTAGATGTTGAACTGACTTCTGTGCCCAGTGGGACACTTTGCTTAGGACTTATTGCAAGTAAGGCTGTTCCCGACTWAAAARWAATCTTGGTTGACCGAGAGTCATCCTGACAGACCATGTGTGTTTGAATAAAATCAACTACATATGCACTGAGCTTGTTTGRTGCTTTAAGCACACRGTTTGATTAAATAATGGAGACACAAAAATGACTCAAGAAAGAGCCCGATGGTCACACTGTGTTAAAAATAGTAGCGAGACCTRCGTGCATATTATGTGTGACAAACAGGTGCTGTTAGATTACAGTATTATTTTTCTGCCTGTTRKGAACAGTGTAAACACGAAWTAAATTGTAAGTAATASCAGTCTGTTCTAACGAAAAACCTTTGTAAAGCCTTTATTRCAGCATAACARAATCWAAAAATAGCCGAATCTGTAAAATTGCTTTATCCAACATATTGCTGTTGTATATTAAACAAACAAAACAGGCAAAAGAAGSAAGATCTGTCATATTTATGTAGATATTTGTGACTAGTTTCAGGAAACTAGGCGTATGTCGCGGGTCACTACTTCACAGGAACACATTTGAACTAAAACTTTTTTCTTCTTCAAAATGTGTTTTTTTGGGCAGAAATGCCTTCTGGAACATGTGAACTTTCATGTGCCTTAATAACAAACTTGTATGCCATATGTAAATACGAATACAATTGTTAAATTATGAGCCTAGTTGGTTTAGCCAYAGAAAAAGTAAGCAACCTTCCCGCTAGCTATGATTGGCTGAGATAMTGAATGGCTGGACATGYCGAGACATGAGTTCGGATTGGTCTGCCATATAGCACTCTTCTGTCTATTTGAGCTGGTCAGTATATGTAGGTAATCCTGCTTWAAAAAAAWATATATATATTGTGTAGTAGAACTGCATAAGTGTTGCTCTCCATTATCATGATTTGGGATTATGGTTCATTGTTTAGCTAGCTACATGTCTTATCAAAAGACTCCACTATGCAAGTATTAATTTCAATAGAATGTCACTGCTAGCTACATTTTCAGATATTACACGTTTCTAATTTGGCAGAAAGTAATTTTCATTTCAAGTTAAAGTGTAAAGTGTACTGTTAGCTAGCCAGCTAACATTAGTTGGCTGGCTCGCTAGCTAACGTTACGTGTATGATCTTATTATTCGTATCTCAGAGCCATTTGCTTTGCTAGTTATAGCCTAATGTTAACTAGCTAACATTGAACCTGGTTGGTTAGCTACCTGCAGATTAATGCAGGGTAGTAACGTCATGAGTTAGAATTATGGTTCATTGTTTACCTAGCTAGCTATTATGGTTCATTGTTTACCTAGCTAGCTGTTTGCAAGTAACCATTTCAATAGAATGTCACTGCGACAACTGTTGATAGACGTAGCTAGTAAATTCGCTCTGGCTATCTACTCCGATTTCAGAGCACTCTCGTCYGAGAGCGCAGAATAACTGACGAAATTTACRAACTCTCAACACCTGTTAAATATGGCCGGTGTCAGTAAACGTTGACAAAAAAAAAAAACGTAAATTGTTGCAAGCTCTGGATAATATGAAAACAGCCTAWCCAGCTCTGCTAGGGCGAGTAAAATSGTCAGTGAGYTGTTCTCTCATTTGTGTCTGGAAGTACACTAACGTTAGCCAGTTAGCTTGGGTGCTTGACTGATGTTGTTAGGACCGAACGCTCAGATGAACCCTTAAAGAGAGTTTGTATCGTAACTAAAGTTGCATAAATAACTCTAAATTATGCATATAGGAGGAACTGTTTCTTTGTTAAACGCTCAACAGAGAATAGTCGCTTGTGCGAACTTCCTCGTAAATCGTTTGGGAAAAATATCCTTAATTTATTCAGCTATGTTCAATTGTATTCTTCTTACCATAAAATAATATAAAATAATGCCACAGGAATTATAAGCAAATATTGCCTGCTAAATTAACTAGTGTAGCCCACAGCCATATGGCATAGCCAGAGCAGGGTCTAACATAAGGACGACTCAGAATATGCTATTCTGTTCTTCTGAAATAGGGTACATTTTCTTCAAATCATGTTTCTTTAGACCTGCCTAAAATAAATAATGGTTTTATTGTGATGGTGTTGGCTATATTAAATGGATTTATTGAACTTTTTCAAATGTAAATGTTCCAAAGGTTCACATCATTGGCTTGTAGGCTGTGTGTGGAAGCCCGGAGATGCTAAATGTCTGGGATATTTTATGTTAATTAACGGTCAATTACCTTGAGACCGGCAGTCATTTGCATGACAATCACCGGCTGACAAAATATCATGACCGCCAGAACGCTAACCATAACGTACCATCCTTTGTCGTCGTCCTCTGCCAGCTCCTCTGGGGCCTCCTCAGGGGCCTCGGAGGTCTCAGTGATGGCTGAAGACAGCTTGGACTTGAATTGGTCCAGCAGCGCCATTGTCTACAAGACAATCAGCTTAACGGTCACTGGGAGATCTGGGTCACTAACAAAACAAAATCTTAAGATCTAACGCTCATCTAAGTCTTAGACTTTCACCTCAACCCCGTTGTATCAAGAAAAAAATGCACTGCTGGTCATTTATATGCGTTTGACTGAAAGACGTCATCATTAATGTCATCAACACTTATACTTACACTTATAATCCCAGAGCTCCAACTGACCTCAATGAGGACCAGTATGAAAATGTACGCACTAACTACTGAAAGTCGCTCTGGATAAGAGCGTCTGCTAAATAACTAAAATGTAATATGTGTAGAGAGTAAATGACAGCTGACACAGTTTGGAATAATGACTCCTCTGTTACCTGTGCTTCTCTGCTGGATCCCTTCTTCAGTTTCTGTTTCCTCATGTCTTCATATTTCTGCTTGCCCTCCAGGTACTCCGCCACCGCTTCGCTGCCTGGCTTCTTCTCTTCTATAGGGACACAGTAAGGTACTAGTTAGTTAACAGTCAGTTAATTGTTAGTTAATAGTCGGTTAGCAAACTTTGATATACTAAGGCATTGCCCCGCTGTCTGTCTGTCTTTTTGTCTTCTACAGGAAGTTAATACAGTTAGTTATTTAGCAGTTCATTTACAGTTAGCCTAGTTAATGTATCACATTAAGCAGTGACAATAGCAAAAAACACTATCAGACACAATGCAGAGGAAAAAACATCCAACATGTAAAAACCATCTGAAGCTCTGCGTCGTCATTAGTAAGAGATAGCTCAGAGAGAGGGACCCGTCATCGGGTCACAGTGACAAACACAAACTCAATTGATCTGATTTGAGGGAAAGATCCACTACTGCATGGCTAACAGATCCAGCAGGATGACTGATGGGCTCCGAGTTTAACAAGGAAACCCCTTTCTTCTGCCATGAGACCCCTCTCTTTCTGCTCTGCGTCAGARCCAGCCACATCCAACATAGTGTAAATGTTCCCAATGAAAAAAAAACGGGGGAAAACCGGCTGAATTCTTCAAATTCAGCCTTGAGACTGGATGGAGACTGCTCAGGGAAAGTATACCTCTGGGCAAGGAGGGTTTAAATGAGAAAACCAAGTGGCTCTACATTTTTGCCTCAAATAAGTGGATATACCTTGTATTATTCAAGCACAACAATACTTACAAAGGCACAGTAGTAGGTCTACTTAATACTTTAATTCGTTATCTGTACACTGAAATTAACCTTAGTAATTTGCCAAGTGAGGATACAGAATACAACATCAAAACACTGTAGAATGTAGTGCCCTTAATCCACCACCATATTTTACATTTACATCCTTATTTTGACACCAAACCCACCACTAGTGTGGTGACCAAAGAGCACTAATTTAATGTCATATGACCATATCACCGTTTCCAGTCCAAGTGCCAATGCCTTTTAGCAAACTCCAGGCATTTACATTTGCTGGATGAGTGAGTTCTTTGGCCACGCACACCAGTGGTGGGTTTGGGGTTGAAATAAGCATGCATAAGCAGAAATGAACCCCATACATACTGTACAATATGGTGGTATATCTTTAATGTCCTGAGGCCCTTGTTAAGGTCAACGGCATCATGAGCTTTAACCAGTAACAGCACATTTTAGCCCAAAACACGGTTGCCTTTGCCTGGAGGCTGAAACTTGGCCGCAAGTGGATCTTCTAGCAATAACCCCAAGCACATATCACAATTCCTAAAGAAATGGTTAATTGATCTCAAAATCACACCCTGATCTGTTTCACCTGTCTTTGTGCTTGGTCTCCACCCCCCCTACAGGTGTCTCCACCCCCCCTACAGGTGTCGCCCAAAAAAAGAATAGAAAAACCCTGGTTGTTAATATTATTGCACCCATTGACGTCAAGTGAAGAGGTGGTGCCATCTAATCGAGCTAAATGAGGCATAAGAGCAGTCGGATGCTAAGAGGTGATAGCATCAGGACTCAAACAATCCAATTATCAACATCTGACCCTGTGTTTTTATACCTGTGTTCTCTGTTTGTCTGTTCGCCTTATCTTGTCAGGTCTTACCAGCGTTCTTTCCCGCCTTCCTGTTTCTCTAGTTATTTCCTAGTTTTTCCCGGTTCTGACCTTTCTACCTGCCCTGACCCTGCCTGCCATCCTGTACCTGCCTGACTGACCTGATCACGAACCTCTGCCTGCCCTGTGTTTCTAATAAATCATCTGAGGACTGTACTATCCGCCTCCCATGTCTACATATGGGTCATCTCCTGAGTCGCGATAATCTCAGTCTGCGGACTTGAACACTATTGAAAACTTGTGGTTGGAATTGAAGAGGGCAGTCCATAAGCGCAGACAAAGGATATCAAGGATATGGAAAGATTATGAATGGAGGAATGGTCTAAGATCCCTCCCAATGTGTTCTCCAATCTCATGAAACATTTTGAAAAGGCTCAGTGCCGTTATCGTCGCAAGGTTAGGTATTGAAAATAGGGGTGTCAATAACCCCCCCTATTAAAAACACATCTATTTCTCTGAGCAATTGTATTAGTATAAAATATTATAATTTTCAATTTTTTTGAAGCATACAATATAGCTTAGTATTATTTATTTTATACAATCTTTTTTGCTCATCTTTATCAAGGGTGCCAATAATTTTGGACCTGACTGTAGATCATGGATCAAAGCGTTCCAACACTGTTTCCATACTAGGTCAAAATCCACATGCAGCCCTTGGGAGTGAAGGAGAATCTCCAAGCAATTCTATAAGCTAAAGTGGGCAATCTGCAGTTGAAACAATAAGCTGAGGGATGGGACTGAAGAAATGTAACCACTCTCAAATTCATATACAAAGCTATGGATGCAAGGACTGATCATCCATGATATCAAAATGATATTTTTAACAATGTTTTAAGGCTATATAGTATGCTTACATTTACTTTATTGACAACCATTGGAATAAAACAAAAACATGTGGGGTTCTGATGGGGTACGACAGTTAAACTAAGCTCATGAGGAATTTATTAGCAGTGATGTAAAGTACTTAAGTACTATCTTTAGCAGTGGTGTACTACTTAAGTCATTTTKGGGGGTATCTGTACTTTACTATTTATATATTTGACAACTTTTACTTTTATTTCACTACATTCCTAAAGAAAATGATCTACTTTTTCTCCATACATTTTCCCTGACACCCAATTCAAGCACTACTTCTCAATAGCACATCCCTGGTCATCACTCCTGCATCTGATCTGGCAGACTCACTAAACACAAATGCTTCATTGTAAATCAAATAAAAAAGACAATTGTGCCGGCTGGTTTGCGGAATATAAGGAATTTGAAATGATTTATACTTTTACTTTTGATACTTCAGTACATTTTAGCGATTACATTTTCCTTTTGATACTTAAGTATATTTAAAACCAAATACYTTTAGACTTTTACTCAAGTAGTATTTTACTGGGTCACTTTCCCTTTTCTGAGTCATTTTTTTATATTGGTGTCATTAAATAAATATGACAATTGGGTACTATAAGTTAAATTCTTCAATATTCAAATGGGTACATATCATTAATTTGTTCTTCCAATGGTTCATGTCTTTGCTTTGACATATTTGTGGAAATGAACCGTTCCCGACATGAAATAATTTGAAAGCTTTGCTGACTTACGTGACTGACTGGGGAGGTGAAGTGCAAGGCAAGCATAAGCAGGGCTCTGCCAAAGGTGCTTCCACAAAGTATTGACTCAGGGGTGTGAATAATGAGATATTTCCGTTTCATTTCATTTTCAAGAAATTTGCAAAAATGTCTAAAAACAGGTTTTCACCTTGTCATGATTGGGTATTGTGTGTAGATGGGTGAGCAAATAAAAGCATCCCTACCTAGTTCATCTGCACACTTACTTCCACAACAGCCCTCTGATGTCACAGACTGAGATGGCAGGCAGGCAGCCTCAGTCACCTGGCTTCTGGAGTTATGGTAACTCTGACTCGTGGGTAATGTCCCCAGGCCCCGACAAGACGGGACACACAGAGGGGACAAAACAAACAACRTAACGCGTCACGGACATACCTCCTGCGTCTGGGCCTGTCATCTATTAAGAGCTGCCATAGTACTGTACGAACGCTGCTGGCTGGAACACTGGGCCATTGTCTGAGAGAGGCTGGTATGTTTGCGACTTGATCATCCAGAGGGGAGAAATGGTATTCAGCACGTATTACACAAGTATGAGGCCTATTTAGCGCATCTTGAAATCATGATACTGTAACTGTACTTCACCTTTCACTACTTGGTGTGTATTAGAGGTCGACCGATTAATCGGAATGGGCGATTAATTAGGGCCGATTTCAAGTTTTCATAACAATYGGAAATCGGTAATTTTGGACGCCGATTTTTTTACACCTTTATTTAACTAGGCAAGTCAGTTAAGAACACATTCTTATTTTCAATGACGGCCTAGGAACGGTGGGTTAACTGCCTTGTTCAGGGGCAGAACGACATATTTTTACCTTGTCAGCTCAGGGATTCAATCTTGCAACCTTACGGTTAACAAGTCCAACGCTCTAACCACCCGCCTCACGAGGAGCCCGCCTGTTACGCGAATGCAGTAAGAAGCCAAGGTAGTTTGCTAGCTAGCATTAAACTTATCTTATAAAAAAAAATCTATCAATCAATCATAATCACTAGTTATAACTACACATGGTTGATGATATTACTAGTTTATCTAGCGTGTCCTGCGTTGCATATAATCGATGCGGTGCGCATTCGCGAAAAAGGACTGTCGTTGCTTCAACGTGTACCTAACCATAAACATCAATGCCTTTCTTAAAATCAATACACAGAAGTATATATTTTTAAACTTGCATATTTAGCTAAAAGAAATCCAGGTTAGCAGGCAATATTAACCAGGTGAAATTGTGYCACTTCTCTTGCGTTCATTGCACGCAGAGTCAGGGTATATGCAACAGTTTGGGCCGCCTGGCTCATTGCGAACTAATTTGCCAGAATTTTACGTAATTATGACATAACATTGAAGGTTGTGCAATGTAACAGCAATATTTAGACTTAGGGATGCCATCCGTTTTATAAAATACGGAACGGTTCCGTATTTCACTGAAAGAATAAACATTTGTTTTCGAAATGATAGTTTCCGGATTCGACCATATTAATGACCTAAGGCTCCTATTTCTGTGTTTTATTATGTTATAATTAAGTCTATGATTTGATAGAGCAGTCTGACTGAGCGATGGTAGGYACCAGCAGGCTCGTAAGCATTCATTCAAACATCACTTTCGTGCGTTTTGCCAGCAGCTCTTCGCAATGCTTCAAGCATTGCGCTGTTCAACTCCCGAGATTAGGCTGGTGTAACCGATGTGAAATGGCTAGCTAGTTAGCGGGGTGCGCGCTAATAGCATTTCAAACGTCACTCGCTCTGAGACTTGGAGTAGTTGTTCCCCTAGCTCTGCATGGGTAACGCTGCTTTGAGGGTGGCTGTTGTCRATGTGTTCCTGGTTCGAGCCCAGGTAGCGGCGAGGAGAGGGATGGAAGCTATACTGTTACACTGGCAATACTAAAGTCCCTATAAGAACATCCAATAGTCAAAGGTATATGAAATACCAATCGTATAGAGATAAATAGTCCTTTAATTCCTATAATAACTACAACCTAAAACTTCTTACCTGGGAATATCGAAAACTCATGTTAAAAGGAACCACCAGCTTTCATATGTTCTCATGTTCWGAGCAAGGAACTTAAACGTTAGCTTTCTTACATGGCACATATTGCACTTTCTTCTCCAACACTTTGTTTTTGCATTATTTAAACCAAATTGAACATGTTTCATTATTTATTTGAGGCTAAATAGATTTTATTGATGTATTATATTAAGTTCAAATAAGTGTTCATTCAGTATTGTTGTAATTGTCACTATTACAAATAAATAAAAACGTTTTTTTTTTTAAGTTTAAAAAATAATAATAAATCGGCCGATTAATCGGTATCAGCTTTTTTGGTCCTCCAATAATCGGTATCGGCGTTGAAAAATCATAATCGGTCGACCTCTAGTGTGTATGGCCAGTGGGATTTTAGCATGTAAATCTTGGTGGGGCAAAACAAACAACATGTGGGATGCATGCCAGCAAAGCCACWACACAACACTAAACAATAAATTAATTGCGCTATATAACGGTGACAAACAGTGGCCACAAACTGTTAGGGCCTACATAAAGCTGTCCCAACAGCAGTTCCAACACCTTACCACTGCTACACCTGCCCATCAGCGCAGTCTTGTCTGGCAGCGAAACRGTTAATTYAGCTTCATTTACTGCCTTTAAAAARAACATAGCTGATATGGCTGATTTGCTTAAACAAATGTACATCTCAATTGTCAGTAGAAACCACAAACTATGGCATAAGAGGACGACAAGCGGATAAGAAGGCAATCCGTAATTTCGAATAAGACATTAATGAGAGAGCTAGGACGGACATAGTCCTAGGCCGAATAAGAGCTTTTGGAGTGACAGGTCCAAAAAGGCTTTTCGCGAAAGCATAAGATTGCTATTATCGTGATGATAGCACAACAGTAAACAACAGAGAGAGTAGCATATTCTCAACACTTCAGGCACGACACCAAAACGCAGAAATAAAAATATAATTTTCAATGAATTTCATTGGGACACCGAGTCTAAGGGACTTGTTTTGCAGTTCCTACCGCTTCCACTGGATGTCACCAGTCTTTGGAAATTGGTTGAGGTTATTCCTTTGTGTAATGAAGAAGTACGCCATCGTAAAGGAGGGTCACTTGAAGTAAATTGTTTGAGAGAGGCACATTACCAAAAAAATTGCGTCAGTTTGTTTTCTTTTTGTATTGAACACAGATATCCCGTCTTCAAATTGATCGATTATTAACGTTTAAAAAATACCTAACGTGTGTATTACAAAGTAGTTGAAATGTTTTGTAAAGTTACATGTAACCTTTGATATATTTTAGTGTGACGTTGCGCAAGTGGAAGCTGTGTTTTCTGGAGATGAAACGCGCCAAATAAATTGACATTTTGGATATATATCGACGGAATTAATCGAACAAAAGGACCATTTGTGATGTTATGGGACATATTGGAGTGCCAAAAAAGAATTTCGTCAAAGTTAAGTATGAATTATATTTTTATTTCTGCGTTTTGTGTCGTGCCTGCAGTGTTGAAATAATGCTACTCTCTCTTGTTTACTGTTGTGCTATCATCAGATAATAGCATCTTATGCTTTCGCCGAAAAGCCTTTTTGAAATCTGACATGTTGGCTGGATTCACAACGAGTGTAGCTTTAATTTGGTATCTTACATTGTGATTTAATGAAAGTTAGATTTTTATATCATTTTATTTGAATATGGCGCTCTGTATTTTCCCTGGCTATTGGCCAGGTGGGACGATGGCGTCCCACCTACCCCGAGAGGTTAATTACCAACGGGAACATTCAAAACTGTAATATCTTAAGCTTCATGGAGTCGTGCTGAACGACGACACTATCAACATACAGCTGGCTGTTTATCCTTTCTGGCGCAGGTGTTCCACTAGCGACCCATCCTCGACAACATCCTGTGAATTGCAGAGCGCGAAATTCAAATTACAGAAATATAAATATTTAACGTTCATGAAATTACATGTCATACAACAAAATAAAGCTTAACTTCTTGAAAATCCAGCCTCTGTGTCAGATTTCAAAAAGGCTTTACGACGAAAGCACACCATGCGATTATCTGAGGACAGCCGCCCGCATACAAAAGCATGATTTCCCCCCCCCCCAACCAGGCAGGTGCGCCACAAAAGTCAGAAATACGCGATTTAATAAATGCCTTACCTTTGAAGATCTTCTTCTGTGGCACTCCAAAAGGTCCCAGCTACATCACAAATGGTTATTTTGTTCGATAAAGTCCTTCTTTATATCCCCAAAAACTCAGTTTAGCTGGCGCAATTCATTCAATAATCCACCGGTTTCCTCTTTCAAAATGCATACAAAATTAATCCCAAACGTTACCAATAAACTTCTACAAACAAGTGAACCAGCGTTTATAATCAATCTCAGGTACCCTACACGTAAATAAACGATAAAATGTAAGACTGAGAATCGTTATTGTCTTTACCGGAGATAAACAACAAAGAACGCACTCTCATCAACGCGGCATAAAAACACTACAGCCAAAATGAGAGCCACTTAGAAAATTACAAATTCTAGCAAATTTTCCAAAAACAAGCCTGAAACCCTTTCTAAAGACTGTTGACATCTAGTGGAAGCCCTAGGAACGGCAATCTGGGAGGATTTTGCCTCATAGTAAACATGACAGCCATTGGAAACAGTGGTAGGCTGAAATTTCTTTGGGGGGATGGTTTGTCCTCGAGGTTTCGCTAGCCATATCAGTTCTGTTTATACTGACAGACATTATTTAACAGTTTTAGAAACGTTAGAGTGTTTTCTATCCAAATCTACCAATTATATGCATATCCTAGCTTCTGGGCCTGAGTAACAGGCAGTTTACTTTGGGCACGCTTTTCATCCGGACGTCAAAATACTGCCCCCTAGCCCAAAGAGGTTATACGCTGTATCGGCAGGATAGAATAGCGGCGTCTGGTAAGACAAGKGGCGGCTGACTATGTATTTTTGKAAATAACAGCTGGTGCACGATATCAAAGGAAGTCTCGAGCTATCGCYCGCCTGAGGTAGTGCAKCTCATGATAAGCTGTTTACATACCACCACAGTCAGAGGCTGGCACTAAGACAGCATTGAATGAGCTGTATTTCGCCATAAGMAAACAAGAAAACTCACCCAGAGGCGGCGCYCCTAGTAGCCGGGGACTTTAATGCAGGGAAACTTAAATCCGTTTTACCAAATTTCTATCAGCATGTTAAAWGTGCAACCAAAGGAGAARATKTAAAAATAATAATAAACTCCGGAGCACCTTTACTCTCCACACACACAGACGCATACAAAGCTCTCCCTCGCCCTCCATTTGGCAAATCTGACCATAATTCTATCCTCCTGATTCCTGCTTACAAGCTAAAAAATTAAAGCAGGAAGCACCAGTGACTAGATCAATACAAAAGTGGTCAGAGGAAGCAGATGCTAAGYTACAGGACTGTTTTGCTARMACAGACTGGAATACGTTCCGGGATTCCGCCGATRGCATTGAGGAGTACACCACATCAGTCATTGGCTTCATCAATAAGTGCATTGATGACGTCGTCCCCACAGTGACCGTACGCACGTATCCCAACCAGAAGCCATGGATTACAGGCAATATCCGCACTGAGCTAAAAGGCTAGAGCTGCCGCTTTCAAGGAGCGGGACTCTAACTCGGAAGATTATAAGAAATCCCGCTATGCCCTCTGACGAACCATCAAACAGGCAAACCGTCAATACAGGACTAAGATCGAATCGTACTACACCGGCTCTGATGTTCGCCGGATGTGGCAGGGCTTGCAAACCATTACAGACTACAAAAGGGAAGCACAGCAGAGATCTGCCCATTGACACGAGCCTACCAGACGAGCTAAACTACTTCTATGCTCGCTTTGAGGCAAATAACACTGAAACATCAGAAGAAGACTCAAAAAATTGTCAAAGACTCCAGCCACCCTAGTCATAGACTGCTCTCTCTTCTACCGCACGGCAAGTGTTACCGGAGTGCCAAGTCTAGGTCCAAGAGGMTTCTAAACAGCTTCTACCCYWWWRSMMTMMKRMWCMYSWAYWCMWAWKSMWAYSSMKACYMWKWSTATTKSYMYYSCTCCCCCTCTTTTACACTGCTGCTACTCTCTGTTGTTATCATCTATGCATAGTCACTTTAATAACTCTACCCACATGTACATATTACCTCAACTAACCGGTGCCCCTGCACATTGACCTGTACTGGTACCCCCTGTATATAGTCTCGCTTTTTTAACTCTTTACTTCTTATTCTTATCCGTATAACATTTCACTGTAAGGTCYACACCTGTTGTATTCGGCGCATGTGACGAATAAAATCTTATTTTATTTGACATGTCATTGCATACTTAGTTGGGTGTTGCTAAGGCAGTTCAGATATTTACCATGTTTGTAACGAGTCATACATTTTAATGTGAGTCATGCTACTGCTAGTCAGTTCAGCCAAGATGTTAGTTAGTAATGCTAGTCTGGTGGAGCTCACACATATTATTCTGTTCATATTGTCTGTATTAGTAGAGGCTGGTGGGAGGAGCTATAGGAGGATGGGCTCATTGTAATGGCTGGAATGGAATCAATGGAATGGTACCAAACCCATCAAACACATTTGACTACGTTCCATTGATTACACTGAGCCCTTCCTCCTATAGCTCCTCCYACCAGCCTCCTCTGGTCTGTATATGCTCATAGTCATGTTTATGGACATGTAGCCCTTTTTAGCCTGTAGCTTTCCTTGTGGCCAGTTACTATTCCATCTAGKTCGTGGTCTTGTGCGCATGCGCAGATCCCAGTTAAAATTGCAATCACATTTCAGTTGCTAGTCCAGCTACTTTCTTTCTCATTACATTGTTGCTTATCAGCAGTCATTCTCTGTTGTGTACATTCATTCGACCTGTATGCTGAATTGTGTCTAGTCCTATAATTGTGGTATTACTTTCTGGTCATTMTAGTGTTTATAGCAATGCACAGGCATTAAGTTATCACTGTATCCTACCTGGTATAAGCTATTCCCTAGCACTCATACAACATTATGCAGTATGTGCATTATGTCTAGCTGACCAAACTCAACTCCATGGTGAAGGAAGTTTGATGAACTCCACCAAAGGAGTTGAGCAGAGGACAGGCTTTGTGGAATTCATCTCCGACTACATTGATTCGCCCAAGGTCACCTCCATTATATCTTGCCTATACTGCTATTCCGGAGATGCCCTGTATCTGTCATTTCTTTCGATTCCTGCGTAGAACCACTTTTATACACTCTCACTACTCTGTGAGAAGTCAGTACTCAACCTGGTGTGGTAAACCAATATCTGCAATAAACCTGTTCTGAAGACTTCTGACTTGTTCTTGCCGGACAGCCCTGTGGCGGCTGAATCCTGTCCACTGGTACCTATAGTTCTCTACTAGCCTTTAGTATTATTCTGTAATAATGTTGTCTGTTTAGAGTGAAAAGGCTTTTTTTATGCTGTCAGTTCACTTTATAAACCTAATTGAGTAACAAAAAGCTTAAGCCCCACAGGGTATTTGGGGTTGGATGGCTATCATTATAAGTCCAGAAAACCATGCAATTACTCATTTCACAAGGTATTTAGGCCACAAATACTCCAAATTTGTAGCAATCATCGGAATCCCCTAGCAAAGACTGGGGCCACACTCTCTCACTCTCCACAGTCCAGGCCTCTTCCCCAGAGTCAACATGGAAGTCTGCTCTGCTGCTCGAGGTGCAAATCTTTCCCTTTGATTTACGATAGCAAGAAGTGATCCCTTTCCATCTTTCCCRTTCACCCCTTGCGCTCTGCCCCCTCGCAGCAGCCCGGGACTTGCAGGATGCTGAATRATGATTCCCTTGGGCACTAACACAAGGAACACACGTCGCCCTCTCCAGCTGTTGTCACTAACTACTATCTTTGAGTTTGATGGCCATTCTAACTACATTCTTCCCCCTAGCTATCACCTCGGCCAGAGAGAGCTACAAATCACAGGCCTGATGTGTTAACGGGGGGGGGGTTGTTGTGAATGACAGACTCCTCTTCTTTAGGGGCGGAAGCTCCTCCATTTCTCTTTTCCTCTTTAACCAATCAACGCTTGTTCAAGACGAATCGCTTTCAAAGGCCTGGGGCAGTCAAAGCCGTGTCAAAAGAAACCCTGTTTCTCATCGATCAGCACACTCATCAGAAATAGTTCAGAAAATGTGTGTTGTGAGGCCGCCTACTCCTCCCGCTTTCTATCCATCATAGTCATTGCCGTCACAACAATAAAATAATGCAGACTCCAGCTGTGAACTGAGTGATGTGGATCTGAGTTTCCTACATATTGCCKCCCAAAGAGGTCACAACTGGGAAACCCAACACCACCACTATATCGTCGTTGAACCTTAAATTTCCTTCCAAACAGAAATTTGGAAATGAAGGTTTCTCTCAGTTTCTTTTTGCTCAACGATTAGCTATGTCCTCTGACATAATTTGGCTTAATAACGTTGACAAATAAATGTGTAAATCTCCATTTGAATGTATTCTTCAAAAGGCCAAAAGAAATTACAACACAATCCTTGACTCAACAGCCAAATTGAATCCCATTGCTAAATATTAAAAAATTCTCGAATGAAGCCACACGATTCATAAAATGTCGAACTGAACTGCCTTTGTCAGAAACGTGAACTGATATTTTGGAGAAAAAAAATAAACCTAACTGCAACATATAATCATAAGTCAATTGACGTTTCAAAGATCAGTCTTTGTTTCYTCCACATCAACAATTTGACTGACAAGGCGCCATTGAAATAAAACACGCTGTGCACACAGGCATAACCTGTATAAATAACTTGGAGTGGTAGAAAGAATGTTGCCACATCATTGAGGGTGGGTATAAAATGGACAGTGTTTTCAGCCTGTCTTTCTTATTTTTGGCTCTCAGAACCAACACTTATGCCAAGAAAGAGAAAACCAGACTAGAAGAACATGCTATAATTTATGTCTTGAAAATGGAAGCGATGTCTGTCGAAAATAATAACTCAAAAGGTAACTCAAATGTCTCTTTTAGCGCTCTACTGAGTGAGTTGAGGTGACAATTGGCTTTTTCCCCTGATTAAGTTGCCGCATGCCTAGTTAGTGGGTAGTGGATGCTGCTGTTGTTAGYGCATGGAGGAGGAATATGTTTGCTTCTGGGACTGAGCACAAAGATGTSTATAGCCTGTGTGGACATAGGAAGTCCAGGGGGACCAGATTCAAGGCCTGCTGCAAGAAACCAAATKATGAAATCAGTTCCCAGCAAACAGGGGACGTCCTGAGKACATCCGGCGACGTTCCCATTAGGTCCCTTAAGGGTTTCGGTGCGACGTTATCCCACTGACGTTCTGAGAACATTGCATGATGGTCCCATGGGGAACGTTCTCTKGTGGACCTTTGTCTAGTTCCCTGTAAGTAACCAGGACATCACTGAGGACCATGTCAGGAACTTTTTAGGACGTTCTCAAGACTTTCCTTTTACTAGTCCTTAGGGAACATTTTCTGGGGAACCTTTTCATAATTCCCGGTTTGTCCTTGGGACGTTTTTAGGACGTTGTGTCATGGTCCCCTGAAGGTCCCGCGAACGTTCTTGGGAATTTGTGTCATGGTCCCCTGATGGTTTTGTCTACTTCCCTGTTTGTCCCGGGGACGTGCCCAAGGATGCTTTTAGGACATTCTTGGTACRTTGTGTCATTGTCCCTGGAGGTTTTTGTCACATGATGATCCCAGGTGTCCCAAACCATTATAAGTAAAGTAATGAAATGGTATGGTGTTTTTAAGGTAAGTGATATGCTGTTCAGCTAAAACGATATTTAAAGATATTTAATCAATGACAATATGATTACATTTGACATAAACACTTAGTACGGTCTTTTCAATATGACCCCAAGTTGGATTTGCTTCTTGATTTGGGGTATGCTGATCTTTCTGTTGTGCCACAAAGTCGGTATAATTTCCCAGTCTCCCGAGTGGCGCAGTTGTCTAAGGCACTGCATCGCAGTGCTAGCTGTGTCACTAGAGATCCTGGTTTGGGTCCAGGCTGTCGCAGCCGGCCGCGACCGGGAGAACCATGGGGCGGCGCACAATTGGCCCAGCGTCATCCGGGTTAGGGGAGGGTTTGGCCGGCAGGGATGTTCCTGTCCCATCGCGCACATGGACTCCTGTGGCGGGCCGGGCGCAATGCAAGCTGACACGGTCGCCAAGTGTACAGTGTTTCCTCCAACACATTGGTGCGGCTGGCTTCCRGGTTAAGCGGGCGTTGTGTCAAGAAGCAGTGTGGCTTGGCTGGGTTGTGTTTGGGAGGACGCACGGCTCTCGACATTTGCCTTTCCCGAGTCCGTACGGGAGTCGCAGTGATGGGACAGGACTGCAACTACCAATTGGATACCACAAAATTGGGGAGAARAATGGGTTAAAAATAAATAAAATATATAGATTCAAAAAAATTACAATAATTCAGCAGTCCCCTACACATTCATTAATTATAATCCATCACAGCACTTAATTACAATAGCAGTGCAGATGGCACTCTTGTTATCAGTTATTTACGACTATTCTCTCATTGATTTAATTTACTTATTTCAGCAATTTGAGGGTTTTCTGTATAGTTGTCTAATGTTGGTGGGGGGAAATATTATTCAGTTTTAATGTTTCTCCTGAATCACTATGATAAATATAATCGTTTTTCTTCAGTGCATTTTTAACAGAGCTGAGATTTACTTTGAAGTACAAAGTGTAGGAAAAGCCCTACAGGTGAAATCAGTCATTGATACAGACGTGGTGGCATAGCAGGAAGATCAGAATCCCGTGAACCAAGACGTGAGTTTAAATCCCATGTGAGGAAATGTTAAATAATAATTACTGTATGAATAAACATATACAATGTAATCATGAATGTCAAAGAGAGTCAAATATGTAAGTTGAAAACACTATGTTAAAAGCACCTTTGGAGTGTTAGTTCCCGGGACCAACTGGGAACTATGCAAAATCTTCAGCGGACCATGACACAACGTCCCAAGAACATACTCTGGGACGTCCCCGGGACCAACCGGGAACTAGACAAAATCTTCAGCGGACCATGACACAACGTCCCAAGAACATACTCTGGGACGTCCCCGGGACCAACCGGGAACTAGACAAAACCTCCAGGGAACCATGACACAACGTCCCGACAACTTTTGTTGACAATTTCTTGATGTCCTAACGACTCATTATTGTTTGCAGGATTAGTGCCTGGGATCAGATCAGTAGCCTGTCAAAATAGCTTCCACTCATACTTAGAACAATACCTAATTTAGGACAATAACTAATTTAGGAAAATGCCATACATGGCAATAGGTTTTTAGCTAATTTCAAATACTTTGTGTAAACATTAATTTAATATACAATATTTYCCATTATAAATGACAGCGATAAGTTAAAACCGATTAAAATGGGAATCTTACAGCTAGAAATAGGCAAGGCATTTCAGATCAGAAAAATTTACATTTTTATTATATTCTGACAATTACAAACTCAGTGATTAAACTTCAGGCTCTCGTCTGCTACTAACATTACCCTAACCGTCCCAGATAGATATGATGGAGCTCCCCTTTCTTGTTTTTTCCTGGTATTTCGTTGGAGATTGCCGAGTACATGGTGAACATGCCTCCTCCAAACGGTCCATGACCTGTCTTGGCCAAGTAGCAGAGGGTGTGCGTCCCAATGGCACCCTATTCCCTACATAGTGCACTACTTTTGGCCAGAGCCCTGTGGGCTCTGGCAAAAGTAGTGCACTGTATAGGRTGCCATTTGGGACACAGATGGGGAGCACTCCGTCCAAGCACAACATGTGCACAAGCAGGATCAGAATTCCATCCTCTGCAATTTCATTCTCATAAAAAATAGGACAAAGAGGAATCTAGAGCACTTCAGTCTTCTTGTGTGTATTTATCAATAGTGTGTTTRGCAAGCTAAGAAAACAATCTAGATTTTACATTTTTTTTCTTTCGCAAACCGTTCGGTCACACTTTAATTAATCAAAAGTGCTTAGAAAACATTTTGGAGGGCAAACGGCTTTGCAAACACCAGTCTTCTGCTAACAGAAATTCAAAACGTCTATGGGTCTAATGGTCCTGTCCAAATGTCCTCTCTCTATTGAAAGCGTAAAAGAACAATACCCATTTTATTTGCCACATGAATGTGAGGAATGTTGAGTGTATTGAAGTGCACGTCCATGTACGTATGTTTTGGAAGTGATGTCTCTTTGTCTTAATAGCAGACCGGTGAGGTAATGATGATACAGAACCACAAAGTCAGCAAGTTTACCCACTAAATTCCCTTTCCCTAGAGACTACAGTCAAACCTACCACAGCTGCATCTGAGCTTCTTTGGAATAGACCGCTGCTCAGAGGTCAGGCTGTGGGGGGTCAGATTTTTGGCCCCATCGAGGCATTCAATGTGAGGACAGTGACGTACAACAGCCTCCCTATTCAAAGCTGTTTGAAGGTCAAAAGGTTTTCCTGAGCCCACACTAATCCTTAGAGAAAGTAGGACAGAAACCTGCCTGACCAGGCAGCTTTAGAGAGAGTAGAATTTATTAATAAAACAAGACTTACTGACCTTTACTGGGTCACAGTGATTTAGTTTTTTTAGTAACAGCAAAGTTAAAGTGAAAACAAAATCTGTATCCGAAATGGCAACCTACGCCCTATATATAGTGCACTAGTTTTGATCAGACCAAATAGGGCTCTGGTGTTCAAAAGAGGTCAGTAAACCATATAGGGCCAGGGGTCGGAACCGGTTAAAAAAAAACGGAAAATAATAACTTTTCAAGGAACAGAACCAGAACAGGGAACGAAAGTGATCTATACCGTTCTAGAAAATAACCGTTATTTTTGAAAGCATGGGATCCGGTTAATGACATTATTTTATGCTCCGGGTATTTTTTCCAGTTCCACAACAACAAAAAAATGCAACAAAGCACCTATGCAAAGTCCTGCCTCTGTCAATCAGAAACTTCATCCAGTATCTGCCTGCCAGCTGAACATCTTTGCCTGTGTGTGTGCGTGTGTGTGTGTGTTTGTGTGTGTGTGTGTGTGTGTAGGCTACCTGCCCCTCCCCCTCTGAAGCGCAGCTGTAGCCTACTAATGTTACAAGTTTGATTCAGAATATAGGGAGAGATTTTTAAATTAGAGAAGAAAGGGTTAACTTTTTCAATGCTAGTTAGGGATACTATAGCTATCACATTTCACGTGTTATTGATTCTGGTGCCGCTGTGCACACACAAGCTTGTTAGCTAGCTTGCTAGCTAGCTCTGGTCCAACGTTAGCCGACTCTCAAGTTCAAAGACATTCAAAGTTCCATAGAAGCCGCTCCTCCGTAGGTATAGCTCTGTGGGCCTAATTCAGATAATGCATGGCATAACAAGATTCCCAGCACTTCAAGCCAAGCCTCCTCCTCCACCCTCTCAACACCTGCAAAATGTAAGTTGTATATCACGTCCTACACTTGTCTTTCCATCACGTATGTAAACAACTCACTGAGCTATAGCTTGCCTGCTCCATAGCAAGCCTCTATGGGGTGGGGTGGGGGGGTTCGAACCGGTTCAGAACCTTATTTTGCTGGTCGGATCAGTATATATATGGTTCGGTTCAGAACTAAACTATTGGAAATTCATTTAGGTTTCAACCTCTGTAGGGTGCAGCCAAAATGTGAAGCAGTAGCTGTTTCACCGCTTTAAACCCAAAGTCACCATCGATCCAGAATGATGAGAAGGAGATAAAAACCACCTCCTTCAGTATCTAACCCACCACACCACGCAACAGTGCATTCCTCTCCCTCAGCTGAGTCACAGGATTCAGTGTTTAAGCAGACATCTGGCCCCCTGCAGAGTCCACTGGCCCGTGACTTCTCTTCTACACATTCCATCCTACTGAATGAAGCCTCACGTCCAACACATTTATGTAATGAGAGGAAYGTTCAAAGAGGCTGCTGCCCAGCCAGAGACACACATAAATGCCTCCTGGTTAACCCCGGTTACAGCATCCGGCTGGATAACCACATCTACACTGACCTACCTGTTGTGACTTACCTGAACTGAAGCTTTTGTGTCTCCCTGTGACCTGCCAAGTAGGCCTACACAGAAACGTTTCTAGCTGGGATCCAGTCTCAGTTGAGACCTAATAGTGGGTTCTGAGTTTAGTATCCACCATGTGGTAAGCACTGAGTAAGAGGCAGTGTTGGGAAAAAAAGACAAACAGTGTCTAGGAGATGATGAGAGCATCTCAACATCTCATGAACTTAAAAGCGCCTTGCGGTGACCCCCCTGTTCATTTGGCATTTATGCCACCACAAGACCACATGGACCATTGGTTTTGTTGCAAAACAACGTTTTGAGCTTCTCAGTCGTACTTAAATCTGAGCCAACGTGGTTTTCATGATTGTCCAAAAATATATGTTTCTTTATCGGCGGGTGTACCGACAAACACTCGGGAGACCGGCGGTATTATGGGAGGCTGCAGGACTGTGTGGTAACGAAGGAAAAAAAAAAACACTTAGTTGCCTTGTCACTTTAAGCAAAGCTGAAGACCAACCTACGGCAAGGGCTTTGGTTTTCAACCAACGGGGTAGGCAACTCAGTAATTTGTTGCTCAAGCAATTTACGCAATTCTTCGCACAAAAAAAGCAGAGCCTTGGGTAGAATAAACTAGACGTTGATGTCCGCCTTAATTGTCAGAGACAAGAGGACTGTCTGGCTACATACATAGCCATTAGAGGAGAATGTGGCCCAGAGAAGAAATACTGTACCTCATGGAGATTGTTGATATCCTCTGTGTTAGATCACAGAGAGAAAATTACTTTGGGTAACACTTCACATATAAAGAGTATAAAGGGTGAGTAAGTAAGTCGTTTTTTTTAACAGTCTATAAAGTTTGTATAAAATCCTTTCATAAACCATTTAACAAACCATTTATAAAGTGGTACCTACAAGGTATTTAAAACAGTAATTGATGTAGTGACATACCCTCGCCTTCTTCCTCCTTCTTTGGAGGATTGGCGATGTCTTCTCTCCTCTTTTTGATGGCCAGTAGGTCCTTCTTCAACTGGCGAGCCTCTTGACGAAGCTCGTCGCTGTAAAGGGAACAGAGGAGTTAACATTCAGGTAAACCACAGGTGACAGCATCAAAATGTACCGAAAAAACAAAAGTCATCTACAGATGGCTCTACAGCAAATCAGACTGACTGAAGAGAGCAAACACTACTGCGATCGGGAACCCAGGTGCATTTGACTTTTCAGTGACGTGGTCAAAAGTTATAGCTTAAATTCTAATTTATTTATCCAGAACTTTCTACAGCAGTCCACTGTTCTGGGTCTTGACAAACAAACACCTATTGTTCCAAGTTACCTACTTCAAGCTTCTCACAATACAATTAGCATGTGGAGTGTGTGCGAGAGCACTGAGCCGTCGTAAAATGAACAGTAAAAAAAAGAAAACACACAATGATCATAGGCAGCGCTTCTATACAGTTTGAGGGTTGAAATATGTACACTAAAAACGAGCTCCAATAAATCGAGTGGCGCCTTATTATGAAGAGTGTTCACRCGGCCTTCCAGGCAGGCCAGGGTTCTGGCACCACTAGAAGGGATGTTGTGGTTGAGTGGGTACAACACAGCCCCATAAAACCCCTGCAGAGAAAAGTCCATCTCTCTCTGAGTAACAAGTTAGTGATCCCTACTGCGGCCGTGGACCAAATGAACTCGATGAAGTGCTTGAGACTGGGGAAACTGGCACCAAATTGCCTCCAATTTGTTCCCAGTTAAAAAGGCATGTCCTCGGTTGGTTTGTAAAAACTGTGGCTGGCTGGCTATATTCATACCCTTCGCAAAATAATAATTTATTTGAGTCGCTTCCTTTATCATAACTTGCTTCCTACATGTATTTATATAGACTACAATTACAGTAATACAACACCAAGGGGTGTTACCTTCAGATGGACTCAAATATGTTTCAATTTCATGGGAGGCTATAAACCTGAAATGACACTTACCAATAATACAGTAGCCCAAAATACTCAGACCTCAGACAGAGAGGAACAGACTTCAAGACATAACCAGCGGTAAGTAGTGGATCTATAAATAAAGTACGCCTCAATTACTGTGCTGAGCCCGAATGCACATTCATACACTGCAAATGTTCAAGTGTGATTGTCCGGTCTTTCTGACCCTGAATGAGGCGACCTGGAACAGTGATAAAGTCAGGCCATTGAGGCCAAGGCATGTCCAGACCCAGGTCCGGACCCAGGTCCAGAAATCCTGGGTGTGAGCTGAGGTCTCTGCTGGCTGGCTGCCCAACGCCCAGCTAGGAGAGGGAGAGGAAAGGAGAGGCTAGAGAGGAAGTCTGCTCCCCGTGCCAACAATCCTCCTCATACTGTTCCCTTTAACATGACTGACTGAGACAGAGGCTGCTAAGTACAGACCAGTTATCTGATGTTGGGAGATAATAGTATTTATACAAAGCCTGACAGCTCTGTTTGGGTCCTTTTGCAGAGCACAGGTAACACGGGTAGGTAACACAGGTAAGCTTCAGCCTGGCTGGGCCCCAGCTCAGAAACACGTCCAGGAAGCATCTCTCCAAACAATGGCTGCCTTTGTTTCTCTGAACACCTTTTTTTACTCTCTCTCTCTCCTTCTCCCCACCTTCTATTCCTCATTCTGTACTTCCCCAGCTCTCCTTCACCCCTCCATTGCTCCTTAGAAGCTCTCGGGGGAGCAACAAACTAGCATCAAGCTTAGCGACGTCTGATATGTTGACCTTGTAAAATGTATTATTGTGGTCGACTAGATCCCGCTGTGTCTCTTCCATGTCGGGCTCCCTGCTGTCTCTAAGTAGGGGCTCAGGTATAGGAGGCCTATAAGGTACAGTATGCGTGAACCAGACACAGCTAGACATGGTGTTGGTTCGTTCAATGTTATTTCTCCTCTTTAGGGGCTTAGGTRTGTGAGCCTCAGACACACAGCCAGCCAGACATGGCGCTGGTATGTTTTCCCTCTCTTGGGGCACAGGTATAGGAGGTATTTGAGGTCTGTGAGCCTCAGACACAGCTAGGCATGGGGTTGTTGGTATGTTTCCCCTCTCTATCCAGCAGAGACACTGTCAGAGCTGAGGTGGTAGACCGAAGACATCCTGGAACTCTGCCGGAGGCCTTTGTCGCCTGCCCAGTGTCCCGTCTCAGTCTCACATCCATCTCTCTGTGTCTCCCGGTGTCTCAGAGCTCGTCTTGGGGAGCAGGGCTGAGTGGACTACGACATGAGGAGTTAAGTAAGGTAAGGTCAAAGCTGAGGAGTTAGGTAAGGTAAAGTACTGTATGTAAACATGTGTAGCTAAGGCAGTGGGTAAGGTCAGATCACATTAGCTCAAGATGGAGGAGACGAACAAACAGTATAATGTTTGCTGACCATGTTAACCTTTCAAATTTGCTTTGTTTTGTACACCTTGATAGCCGTCAGCTTAACTGGGCAAAACAACTCTGGGCCTGCTAGCTGTTGATACGGTAACTACACAAGCTCAGATTTATCAGCACAGAGATCTATGGAGTTTGAAATGAAGACAGACCATAGGCTATATATTCTACTGGGAGGGAGGGGGACACACACTTCTGACTGAGTGATCATTTTCTGCTTGCCTTGACACGCTGCAATTTGCAAAACAAGAGATACATCTCCAAGGCAACTGCCAAACAATGGTGCCGCGGGCAGACCCCCGTGCCAATAAAGGAGAGGGGCCAGAGAGGACGGGAACGAGGAGGGAAGAGAGCCAGCCAGCAACACCTGTTCATTCACTCCTGGGGGCTCAGCACATTCCACACAAAGCCCTCCAACACTGCAACACACTGATACACTGACACTGGAGATTATATTGCTTCTGTCAGCAGCAAACAGGTAAACTAACTACTCTGCCCCCATCCGCCTGTCTGTAGGGATGACAGTATTGTAGGGCGTGTTCCCGCCAAAAAAAAAAATTGTTTGACCAACAGTCGCCTGTTCTTTCAACCAATCGAWTGGTCACAATTTTAAAATGTGTATTTAAAAAAATATATATAGACACATCCTATGTGTTTTAATCAAATCAACTTTTTATTTTATTTAACTGGGCAAGTCAGTTAAGAACAAATTCTTATTTACAATGGCGGCCTAAGAACAGTGGGTTAACTGCCTTGTTAAGGCAGTTATGCACTATATGCACTGAGGTTGTCTGATGCTTTAAGCACACTGTTCGATTAAATAATTAAGACACAAAATGACTAGAGGTAGTCCGACCGCAATTTATTTGATTGTGCCGGGCTCAGACTGTGTGATTATCACCCGTTGTCTCGCTCTCCTCCCTGCTGCAGTGACCACCACAGAACATCAGTGTTTATAGCGCTGTCCGTGTTGCTGGAAGATAATTACAGCCATTTCTGACTGAAAAGTTCTGTTACCGAAATCCCTCATTTGTTTAGGAAAAACATTCCCTATTCCCTCAACCATTGCTCTTTACGTGACACATGTATGCATCACATGCACGTGACCAATAGGGCCTGACCTATAGCATAATCACATCAATAAATTGGTTATAACAATGTTTATATTTTTTTTATTTAACTACGCAAGTCAGTTACGAACAAATTCTTATTTACAATGACGTCCTACCGGAGACTAGTGGGTTAACTGCCTTGTTCAGGGGCAGAATGACATATTTTTACCTTGTCAGCTCGGGGATTCGATCCAGCAACCTTTCAGTTACTGGCCCAATGCTTGCTCCTTACCACTAGGCTACCTGCTGCCCCAAAACAAACAAACAAACAAACTCTGAAYACATGACAGCAAAATGGATGCAGCAGACGTGACAAATGAACTTGAAATGGGGGAATGTTTACTGGCTTCTCAGGAGGTAAAGGGAAAATAATGGAGATCAAGAAAAATAAGGTAAGGAGCAAGCCCTGCGTGCATATTGTGTGTGCCAAACAGGTGCTGTTTGATTTCAATATAATTTTTCTGACCGTTTGGAACAATGTAAACAAAATAAATCATAAGCTTACCAGAAAGTCTGTTGTAATGTTTTTTTTTGTAAAGCCTTATATATTTGTGAATGAAACATCCGAAATGGAGCGGTTTATTTAGCCTATTATTTACGCTAATTATTCAAGGTTTGCTTAGTTAATTTATTTTTTAAACTAAAATGCTGGATTGCATTTCAATGCCTGAATGTCTCCTACGGTGTGTGATGATGACATGAACAAATGAACGATTGATACAGTAGCCTATATAACTATTGAAATATACTATAGGCTTAAGTAAGTCACAGTATTAAGACTAAACAGGATGTTCTCTTAGACCTACAGCTCGATGGTGGTTATATAAGGCTGCTACTCAAAGCCTACTAATGATAATGACATTTCTTATTATTATAACGATGATCATAACAATATGAAGGAGATCAAGAAAAAGGAGGGTTTTTATTATATATATATATATATATATATATATATATATATATATATATATGACATGACAATTTGGAACAGGCTAAATAACACTAATAAATTACAAATAATACCAGAGCGGCTGTGCTAACAAACAAAAGATTAAAGCCTTTATTACAGTATAGCAAAGATTAAAAACAGCTGAATTTGTGAAATTGTTTATCCGACATGTTGTGCTGTGGTTGCGTGAGGCTTGGTGCTCACGGAATCAGTAGGCTATTAAACAAACACTCAAACAGGCAACAGAAGCAGGATCTGTCTTAGTTCTGTAGATTTACATTGATGATTTATAAAGAAAGGCACATTTAACAGTTAKGCTGTTGATTATAGACCTAATTAAGTTGGGGTTTCCTCTCTCCTTACTTTTCTTAGACAATTAAGGCAAGGGCTGTTTTCTCCTCTCTTCATTCTGCCGCTGCCTCCGCCGCATTGTTCTCAACACCAATATGCTGGTTAACTTCGCTATTATGCACATTGCAACATGGTCTAGGAAAAGGCACCGATTCAATAGCGTACTGATGCGTTTCAGAATCGCGAACAGCGACCGCTATCCAACGCGGGAGAAAGCGCATTCATTATAAAATAATATMATTTTTATCAGTGCTGCACCATTGCTCTTACCTAATATAACCATTAGAGGTCGACCGATTAATCGGAATGGCCGATTTAATTAGGGCCGATTTCAAATTTTCATAACAATCGGTAATCTGCATTATTGGACGCCGATTATATTGCAATCCACCAGGAGACTGCGTGGCAGGCTGACCACCTGTTGCGCGAGTGCAGGCAGCAAGGAGCCAMGGTAAGTTGCTAGCTAGCATTAAACGTATCTTATAAAAAAAATAACAYAATCACTAGTTAACTACACATGGTTGATGATATTACTAGTTTAACTAGCTTGTCCTGCGTTGCATGTAATCAATGAGGTGCCTGAAATTGTGTCACTTCTCTAGCGTTCAGAGTAAGCAGTCAGGGTATATTTTATATTTATGTATTATATTAAGTTAAAATAAAAGTGTTCATGGTGCGGCAGGTAGCCTAGTTGTTAGAGTGTCGGACTAGTATCCAAAAGGTTGCAAGATTGAATCCCCGAGCTGACAAGGTAAAAATCTGTCGTTCTGCCCCTGAACAAGGCAGTTAACCCACTGTTCCTAGGCCGTAATTGAAAATAAGAATTTGTTCTCATGTGACAGCCACCTGCATTGAGAGTCATAAGATAAAAGTGCCCAGAGGATACTCCAGTTACAAAGAGGCAATACTGACCCTGTCCCTAACACGGCTTCACGGAAGAAGGACACAGCTATGCACCGAATTCGCTGTCAGCCTCCTTAACGTTCCCCTGACTGAAACAAGGAAGGAACACCCGTAGCCAAAACCAACTGACAGTACCTAAGTCAAGAACGTATCGGTAAAAGAGGTCACCCGTACTTCTGTCCTTTGATTAATGAGTCACTTTGAGTTAAGATCGTTGGAGACTTCTTTTCTTCAAATTTGTGGTTAACACTCATGGATTTCAGTTTGTATTGACTGCTATGTGAGTGTAATAAAACTTGAAATTAATTCTATATTATTTTATGAGAAGTAGAAATAAATGTAAAACTTCTTAGCCTATACTATAGCCTCATAAACGCAACTGCCAAAATAAAGGAAACACTTGAGCGAACACAAAGTATATTGAAAGCAGGTGCTTCCACACAGCTAGAATAAGAGATCTCAGAGGTCTCAAAGGAGCATAGGGGGTTTAAAGGGTAAGGTAAAGGGGGACACCACTGAATGTGTCTTCCACATTTAACCAAACCCCTCTGACTTCATCGGCATCCACCTCATCGGCGCCCAGGGACTTAACTTGGGGTTAACTGCCTTGCTCAGGGGCAGAACAAAAGATTTTTTACCTTGTCAGCTCTGGGATTCGATCCAGCTACCTTTGGGTTACTGGCCCAATGCGCCTACCCGCCAGGCTAACTGGTGTGTGTGTTTACACAGGCAGTCCAATTCTGATCTTTTTATCACTAATGGTCTTTTGACCAATCAGATCAGCTCTGAAAAAGATTTGACGTGAAAAAGATCTGATGTGGGAAAAAAGGTCAGAAATGAGCTGCCTGTGTGTCTCCGTCACCAGATCTCAACCTAGTTTAACACCTATGGGGCGGTGCCTGAGACAGCGTTTTTTCACCACCATCAACAAACCACCAAATGATGGAATTTCTCGTGGAAGAATGGTGTCACATCCCTCCAATAGAGATCCAGACACTATGTCGGTGCTTGCTTTATTTTGGCGGTAACTTTTATCAGGGCCGTWGCTACATATGAGGACCCCCCCCAAAAAGTTAGAATAGTAGAATACACAAGGTGCAATTTAGAAACATGGTTGTGCATCAGCAGCTATTTGTCATTCACTGACAGTCACTCAATTAGCCCATGTCAGTTAAGATTTTTTTAGATTGTTAAATTAGTCTAGCCAGCTATCTAAACTTGTAATCATGGCCGAATTACCGACCGGGCAGTCAACGCACGTGCCCAGGGGCTCTAACCTCCAAGGGGCCCCCATTGATTTTGTTTGTCACGCTCACTCAGATATCATATTAACATGCCCTAAGTCATGGCAGAATGTGTAGAATTGCAGTAAATCCATTTTTAAAATAGCAAAAATTACTCCCTAATCCATGACAAAATGTGTAGAAATGCAGGAACTTAGTTAAACTGCAACAACAACAAAAGTCATGCAAAGCAAACGTATTTGTTTACCTTTTGTTAAATTAGAGTCTAAGCCCTGTCTAAGCGTGGGGAGGGTTCTACGAAACTATATGGAATTGTTTTAAGAAGGTCATACCAAGGATAATTTTGCTCCTTGATTTTGAATTAACACCCCTTGAAGTATACCTTTTGTTAATGAAAAAATTATTTGATGAACATTTATTTTTGGCGTTACTGCTATTAGCCCATTCAAATGCATTGAATAACAGATTCACTTCATGGAACAACAGATAGTCCCCCCCCCCCAAATTCTTTTTTTTCAAAAAGAAGTTTGTTGTAAAGTGTCTGTCCTATATCTGACTGATTTTACATTTATTTAACCCCTTATTTTTGGCACGAAACAGTCTCCATACTGTAAACATTATACTTCCATTCATTTTTTCCCACTGGTACCGGGGGACCTTCAGAGGAGTCTTGTGAGGCCTAGAGATGTACGTGCACGTGAGTGTCTCACCTTTCCACAGAGGGGTCATATTAGTGTGTAGCCCAAACTGTTGGGACGCTAACAGACAGAAGTTGGCAGATCGGCTGTACAGACTTCAGACAAGTCCCAAGACGCTTGTGGGGGTCGAAGAGCAGAACGGAGAACACCATCGTCTTCGTGAGAATCTCATCTTTCCATAGAGTCATAATAGTGTGCAGGCCAAACCGTTCGGACGCTACAGACGATTTTGTGAGAAGACCGATTTTCGGGATGTCTCATGGTCTGACAAACACCGCTCTAGCTCTGTCACCTTCCACCGTAGATGCCGGAAGTGAGACAGTCCACCGCATCCGCCTATGACACGCATGCAAAGCAAAACAACATTTTTACGGGGATTTCTTTTATTATGCCAATTAGATTTCCACTGGGGCGCGGACTTCGACCTTAGGGGGTTAATAAAATACTTTTCCTGCTGACAGATCCCTCTGTACGTATTAAATGATCGTTTTTAAAATCACAGTGCTGAGTTAATGTGAAGCGGCTAATCGTATAGCTAACAGGCTATGTGTTTGTAGATGGACCGAGGTGGCTGAAGATACAGCAACCAACGTGATAACGCTACCAATGTGAGGCTCCCATCGGACCTCACTGAAACTCAGACCCTGGCTACGGTCCTGTTGCCTGCATATAGGTTATATATATAAAAGCGTATATAGCCGGAGTAAATACGCAAAATCAGATTTCAAGAAGTGGCAAGCTGTCACAAAAGGCCTCCAAAACAGACCTGCTAACAAATGAGAATGAGCCAGAGCAGAGCCGTACAGTTAAAAATAACAGAAACACCACAAGGTGAGCACTAGTTTCAACCAGCCCAAGGGGAGGTCTCCGTGGGTATTCATTTAGCCAGATGAAAAATAACACAGTAGTGAATACAGTGGCCTTCTGTTAGCAGGACCATCCCAGCCTCTCTCTCACACACTCTGTGTTAATGAGACCAGGCTTTGACGAGATGCCAGAGTGTGCCCTCTCTCTCTCTGACTCCCTCCCTCCTTCAGATCTATCAGCCGGGGGGGGGGATGGGGGAGTCAAGAGACATCCATCCATCCCCTCCACTCCACTCCACCTCCTTCAACCCTCCTTCCCAACCGGAGCACAATGCCAGCCATTCAGCAGCACCTCCCCACCTGCCAGCAGGGAAGGACTGGGACTGTCATCCCACAACACGAAGGAGAAGGAGGGGAAAGAGAGAGAGAGACAGAGAAGAGAGAGAGAGAGACGCATGTCTAGGACTAGCCTATCTACATTAAACGTCCTCCCTCTCCTCTTTTCTGAGCAGATTGAAGTAGGAACAGGTTTTCGTCATTCCTCTCTGCTGGGCCAGGCGGCTTTCGGCCTCTCAGGGGCTGCCAGCGATTGTCGCTCATTCGGACAATTCAAATAAGCGAAACCCAGGGTGCTGTGGATGATTTACTTTTCATAAAGAAAGCACACAAAGTGACTGGCTACGGCCCAGTCAGCCGCTCGCTCTCTCTCTTTAACCCCGCCAGCTCCCAAGAGGAACCCTCAGCTCAGACAGACAGAGAAAGGGAGGGATTCCAATCCCTCGGAGCAGCAGTCAAAACCAGGCCTCTGGTATACCATAGAGATTGGGATGACAGACAGTAGGATTACAACAATATCTAAACCTTTACATTTGAGTTATTCAGCAGACACGCTTGTTCGGCAGACACTCTTGTTCGGCAGACACTCTTGTTCGGCAGACACTCTTGTTCGGCAGACACTCTTGTTCGGCAGACACTCTTGTTCGGCAGACACTCTTATCCAGAGCGACTTACAGTTAGTGCATTAATCTTCAGATAGCTAGGTGGGACAACCACATATCATAGTAAGTACATAATATGTCTTAAAAAATAAAAAATCTTTGAAAAGTTAAGGCTTCAGACACCTCCTTAACACGGGCAGGGACTCTGCTGTCCTAGTGTCAGGGGAAAGCTCTATCCACCATTGGGGTCCCAGGACAGAGAAAAGCTTTGACTGGCCTGAGCGGGAGCTGACCCCCCAGTAGGGGTTGGCCGGCCAAGAGGTGGCAGAACGGAGTGCTCGGGTTGGGGAGTATGGTTTGAGCATAGCCTGAAGGTAGGGAGGGGCAGTTCCCCTTGCTGCTCCGTAGGCAAGCACCATATAGTGGATTCGAGCTTCGGCTTGGTTCAAAGCCAAGCAGGACGGTGAGGAGGAATCTGACCACAGCACCAGCAGCAGCACAGACAAGAATCTGCATGACTGTGCAGAGAAGGAAAGAAGCAATGTGGATCCCTCTGCTACCAAGTAGGCTAAATTCCCCACAGGTTCCTCATTCCATTCAGCCCATCAAACACATAAAGAGTCCTAAACACACAGATCTGTTTCCCGAGAGAGAGACAGACAGACAGATGGAGAAAGAAGGAAGAGAGAGACAGAGAGAGAAAGACAGAGAAAGCAAGAGAAGAGAGCGAGAGAAAGACAGAGAGTCAGAGAGAGTGCTCCGTGCTGGATAGACATGCAAGGTCGGGCCAGCAGAGATGTGTAGACCTGGCAGTTCCAAAACACACAGGACCTTGCTGCCAGGAACTGGATTATCTACAGCGGTTCTCCACTAGAGTCCAGTGCTTCCTGATTCCCATTACCTTTCTCTGAGAGACCCCTGGGTTACGACCAATCACAACAAACAGGTGTAGCCAATTAGCCACACCGTGTCACTTGTGTGTGTGTGTGCGTTTGGTGTCCAGGGTAAGGCCACTTGGGCTTAGATAATTGGTGTCTGTTGTCCCAGTTAATTGCGAGTTCCATTGTCTGCTGAAGGAACGTCTAGTGAAACAACAACGGTCTGGCCAACCCTCCTCCAGGAGAGGTACTGGGTCGTCGTGGTGACCAGGTCTTCAGTCACCTAGTCAGTCAGGAAAAGGCCACATCTCAATCTGTTAAAGATCAACAGTCATTACAGACTTTTCTTCACACACACTGAGACAGACCACCCCCTGGACTGGCTGACAGGCCTAGACCTTAAAAAGGCCCAAACAAAGATATTTCTCAGTTAAAACATGATTAAGATTGGAAAAAGACTGGTCATGGTTATTCTCTAGTAACAGAGTACATAGAAACAAGTTAAACGTTGGGCCTGACATGAGTCGTTTCTTCCTGATTCAGGGTTGAATTCAGGGCTAATCTCTCAAGAACGACCAGGTAGTGAGAAGAGGGGAAAGACGGGGAGAGATAGATAGAGATATACACTGAGTATACAAAAGATGAAGAGCATCTGCTCTTTCCATGACAGACTGAAAAGCTGAATCCAGGTGAAAGCTATGATTCCTTATAGATGTCACTTGTTAAATCCAATTCAATCAGTACAGATGAAGGGGAGGAGGCTTGTTAAAGAAGGATTTTTAAGCCTTCTTTAAAACATGGATTGTGTATATGTGCCATTCAGAGGGTGAATGGGCAAGACAAAAGATTTAAGTGCCTTTGAGTAGGTGCCAGGCGCACCGGTTTGTGTCAAGAACTGCAACAACGCTGCTGGGTTTTTCCCGCCCAACAGTTCCCYGTGTGTATCAAGAATGGTCCACCACACAAAGGACATCCAGCCAACTTGACACAACTGTGGGAAGCATTGGAGTCAACATGGGCCAGCATCCCTGTGGAACGCTTTCGATACCTTGTAGAGTCCATRCCCTGACGAAATGAGGCTATTCTGAGGACAAAATGGGGGGGTGCAACTCAATATTAGGAAGGTGTTCCTAATTTTTGGTAGACTCAGTGTAAATAGAGAGAGAGAGAAAGGCAGAGAGAGTGCACGCTTGAGAGAAAGAGAAGAGAAAGAAAGAGYGCAAGAGAGAGCCAGGGTCTTGTTGGCAGAGCCAGTCAACTAAGGCTGTGTCCCAGAGCCATATGGAAGCGTTTTGCTTCCCCAGTCATGCCCCGTCGGGTTTAACAAAAGTGGCGGCTAGTCGGCTACCACATGCACTGCTTTTGGGACTCACTTCAATATATATATATATATTTTATTTTTATTTTTTATGAACTCCCGCAAAGAGGCCCCAGGCACTTCATATAGAGACCGGATTTAATCAATAGGAATGGTGACGAGGTGTTGAGCTCAGATCTCTCTCTGGTGAATGCTGTGGAGGTGAGAGGGATTGATATATAGCTATATATAGCTGTATCATGGGGTTGATATACAATAATGGATAATGATGTGGTAAGTATATACCGGTGTTGTAAAAACTGTCCGCACCAAAGAGTCTGAGTATTTCTAGAGATTTCCAGGTTTATTACCCTCTCCTTTAATGGACGGGACCAAATTACAGTTCCCTCTTCAATTCCCAWCCTGTCATAGTAAATATACATTATGATTTTAGATCTCTCCTGAAAACACCTCAGACTGATTACGTCACTTGATGCTGAGGAAAATGGAATGTTGTCTGGTCGTTTGGYAACAACGGGAAACAATTGCCTGGCAATATGGTAAAGAAGTTTTGTGTAGATGTGAAAAATATTTTTCCGTGAGATTCCTAATTTTCGCGGTCGTCTCAAACTTGACTTTTAACGTCTCCACCTGAGGCCTGCTGGATAGCACCCACGACCATCCTTCAGTTTTATCCCCTGCAGTTGAGCATAAAAGAATTACTCAGCGGGCCAAACAATAAAAATACACTCTTGTGGTCTGAAACAATATCTCAGAGAGAAAGGAGGAAAGAAAGAGAGAGAGAGAGACAGAGAGGAGAGATTCTTCAACAATGCCCCCTTTGTCCCGGCCCAACACTGTACTCTACCTACCAGCCTTCTCTTTGACTCAGTGCCAACACAAACCACGGTGCTGGGGTACAGGCCTACAGCCAAACAATCTACGCTTGTGTTTAATATACTACAGTCTGTCTGCATCGGCCTACCTGTCAGTCACATGCACACACGCACACGCACACACATACACACACACACACACACACACACACACACACACACACACACAGCTGGGCCGGGGCCGAGTCCTTATCCCATTGGGTAATTGAGAGGTAACACAACACAATGCTAGATAACAGTTTATGATAAGGCTGGTTCTGTGTGGTAATCAGCAGTGGCATTGAGACAAACATGTCACATGCTTTTAAAAACACTATGTTTCCTACACCAGTAACTGATTTTGGACAACAACCTTGATGTTACAAAAACTGTCACAGCCGTTTTCTCTGCCCGGCTCGGTCTGTCTGTCTGACTCTCTTTCAGCCCTGTTTGCTTGCTCTCTCTCACAGTGTTGGCAGACTGATGTTTGCCTCTCCTACAGTGGAGTAAGGCATGTGGTGCGGGTGACAGCATTTCTCTTCCACCTAGCGGGACCTGGCTGCAGTGGACAGGCTGAGTTCATTGATGTGGGGCCAGTGGCCCGGGGCGAGTGTGTGTTAGCAGTGAGGGGGTTCTGCTTGGTTGAGAGGGTGTCACTAGTCCTCATCAACACCCTAGCATGGTGATTCCTCATGAGACTAGAACAACAAAAAATACCATGATTTGGGGGATTTTCACAAAATGTAATTCATAGAATGGTCCTTTGGAGGAAGGAATGTTGACATATTTGGCATTTGTATCTTAAAGCCTAATTGAGAAAGAATGAATTGAAGTTTTGTGACATGTTGCCCTTACCCAGGCCTCCTTTAAACATTCCATGATGTCCAATTTGTAAGTCGCTCTGGATAAGAGCGTCTGCTAAATGACTTAAATGTAAATGTTCAATCTGTAGGTGCTACAAAGCAAACATTGGTGTCATATGAAGCTTTACTGTAATAGGAGTAGCATTTAGACWTCAATAACAATTTTCTTACATGCATTTATGAATATTGAAAAACAAATATGAATCGAAAACACCAAATCTTAGATTTGGGATTATTTTTATTTTATTTTTTATATACATTGTTGAACATAATATACTCCACGGGCATATCAACATTCCACAGTKGGATCTCTTCTACTTTTAGAGTTACGATCCAATATGTAAGCATTAACAACTGCGTGAATGTCAAAATGATCATCCTCTGCTGGTGATACAGGATGTGCTATGACACAAGTAAAAAAGGAGGGCTGGGATTGGTTACATTTCCTACTATGCCAATTTCTCTGTATAAAAATGGGCCACATCTTTAAAACTAGCAGAGATCCCTCACTGGAACTTCGATATGCCAATAGAGTCTTTTATGTTCAACAATATATTGCATTTTTTCTCAAAATCTCTAATGGCATGTCTAAATTGCTCATGGTATATGTTCAATATGCATGTGAATATTTCTCAATATGAATTAATACATGTAAGAAAATTGTTATTGAAATGAAAATGCTACGCATATTACAGAGCAAGAGGTAAAGCTTCATATGACACCAATGTTTGCTTTGTAGCACCTGCAGACAAAACATTATGGAATCGTAAAAGATGCACTTTGCAGAAATCACTATGCCATTTCCTGGTTGTAAAAATTCTAACAGTTCGCTTAATTTTATTTTTGTGACAAAACAAGCAAGTATAATGTAGATAATCATTGTACCATCTAAAAAGCTGTGAAATATCATTTCCATAACCAACAATATTGTACTTTCAGCTGGTGTTCAAAACCGTAGGTAAAAGACATAAAACTTAAACTTAAGAATGGGAAGCATAGAAATAGCACACATAAAACAGATTCACTGCTTCTTAGACCTGTTTTCAACGAGAATGGCAGATCTATAACACACATTTCTATGTTACATATTGCAGCTTTAAAAGGAGGCCTGAGTAATGCCAACATGTCACAAATATACCAGCTTCAATACATTTTTCCACAATTATGCTATAGATACAAATGTCAAATATATGTCAACAATCCTTCCTCCAAAGGACTCTTCTATGGATTACATTTCTTGAAAATGTAAAGAATCATGATATTTTTTGTTATATTTTCATGAGGAATCACCTAGGCATAAGTACCTCCGACCCTCTGATTCATTCATTCATTCATGGTCACCAAAAGTAATTGCCATAAAAATGTATTTTACAACAATCAGTGTTTAATCAGAGATGGCGTTTGCCATTGTAATTATCTTGTCACTTGTTAACACTGTACTTAGCTACAGTAGTGAGCGAGGAGTAAGGAGTCATTGTTGAGTTTTCAGTGTTGGTATGTAGCCTACGATATAGCCAGTCCATAGGATTAATGGCCATTACTTCAAAGCCGCTGAATCACACTGCTCTATCGCTACGACGAGGTCCTTTGGTATGTTCAGTCATACTGCATCATCACGGTTATCACAAGATAACTTTGAAAACCTATCAGAACAGATTGAACGAAAAGCTCTGTCTCTTTTATCACGGATTTCCTTGTGAACTGAACCAACCTGTCAACTAGCTGGACATTGAGTTGGGGCTTTTAAAGCAGTAGTATATCCAGTGCATAGACAGACTGAGCTCCCTTGTCCATGCAGTGCTACATCGCCTCCCCATGGCAGAGTCTAAAGAATTACAACTACTGTACCACTGATTTGACATCACTTTCTCTTGTACRCTACCGCCACCTGTTGGACACCAAGTCAGATTTCTAATCAGAGATGTTGTGGTAAAGACAAAAAGGGGCCTAAACTCAGAACACTGACGAACAATTAACGTAAACAACGCTATTAGATGAAACAACATTCCCCAAATAAAAAGGTGCAAAAGTGGCCGTATGGAATGTCATTTTAGTGTAATCTACCTGCGGTTGGCCCTCTTTCCTCTGTCCTCCTCGCTGGGCTCGGTACTCTTCTTCTCATCCTCCTTCATCTTCTTCAGCTTCTTAGAGATCCTCTCCCTCATTTCCTGCCTCTCGTCAGAGTCATACTCCTCTTCGTCACCATTCGCATCCCCCTCCGCAGCCTCATCATCCTCACCCTGAATACAAGAGAGAGATGAGAGAGAGAGGAGAGAAGGCATGAAGAACACTCAAGAGAAAAGGTGCTTCCCAACAAGTGGAACGGAGTGCATTATTAATGTGGTGCATGGTGTGTTGATTGAACAGACCACATGAAGGAATAAGAGCATACCTCTGCTGCTTCTCCAGCTCCACCTTTGGCTTTTTTCCTTCAAACACAAGACAAATAGATTCAGAAAAACATGAATAATATATTCATTCATTCTCCAAACAGGATAAGTTGAGGCAGCAGAGCATGGTGTCTCTACGGTATCTTAGTGTTTACTTGTTGACCGCTGGGACAGAGCTCAGCAGCGGATCATCCTTCAGCAGGTCATGACTGCTTTTGCTTTTCCCCTTCAGTGTCTGGATGAAAAGAAACAATGTGTGTAATGTATCTGATTGACACTGATGGCATAAAGATGGCGAGTTTGATTTGAAGCGCAGAATAACAATGAGACTGCTCATGTTCTAATTACCTGGCTGACTTGAGTTACCATTTCCTCTTCCTCCTCGGCTTCCTCTCCAAATGACAACAGACTGAAGTTCCTGACAAAATAAATAGGTCCAGAGTCCGACTGTTCATAAATACAGTACCACGCTTTCGAGTCAGCAACAGATTGAGGAGCAGAGAAAGTGTGTATAATAGTCAATTAAACACTTACTTTGTTGCTTTGGACTGAGATTTCTTTCCCTCTTTTTTGTCTTCATCCTTTTTGGATTTTTTTCTTTCACGTGGAATGATGTCATCAAAGGGAGAATGTAACACCTGCAGGGAGACATTAAAAAAAACTTTAAGTAACAGAGTGTACAGAATTGGAAAAACATGTAAAACAAATGAATGGTCAAAGTGATAAAATATTATTGTGTGATGTAAACCCATAACAAGACATACATACCTCAGTGGTTCGTATCTTGTGTGGATTTAAAGGTCTTTCCTCCTGATCACATTCCACTTCGGATAACCTGAGCATGTTGTACACTGTGTCACCTGTCACCTGCATTGGKGAAAGGAAGATGAACTTACAGGACAAATGCGGCATACTAAAAGCTTTCCAAACATAAAGATGCATTGATCTTCTTTTGGCGTTTTACCTTTCCAAAGATGGTGTGTTTGTTGTTGAGCTCATCTGCCCGACCCAGGGTGAAGAAGAACTGGCTGCCGTTGTCATGGGGCCCTGCGTTGGCCATGGCAACCAGACCACGTCTATTGAAACGCAGTCTGGAGTGGAACTCATCCTGGGAACGGGGGACAGAACCAACAGCAAAACAAGAATCAGCCCCACTGTCTCATTGTTAGTGGAAGTCTGAAACCATAGTAATGGGTGAGCTGACAAAGGTTTCATGTAGAAAAGTTGAGTTTATAACTAGCCTATACGTTTTCTGGGTGACCATGATGCGAGATAATAAGGTGATGGAGACAGTGAAAGTTAACCTTGAATGGGCGTCCATAGACGGACTCTCCCCCCGTCCCGGATCCTGTGGGATCTCCTCCTTGGACAATGAACTCTGGCACCACTCTATGGAATGGTGTTCCATCATAGTARCCTGTGGAAGAGAACAGTACACATTTACAATAAGCTGGTGTGCAATGTGAAATGGTGAGTATACTAATCTCTTGAGGACAGACTAAACAAAATCGGACAGAATTCCGCAAGATTTTAGATCTGGGTTAACCAAGATTTTGAGTATACATTATAAGTACATCAGTATTGTTGAGTGACCTAGCATTTTAACCTGCTAGTAGATATAAATCAGGCACTCAATCCTTACCTTCCATGCATAACTGGACAAAGTTTCTGGCGGCCTTGGGTGCCTCTTTGGACCACAGCTCAATATCGATGTCACCAGCTGAGGTCTTGATCAGAACCTGAGAAGGTAGAATATCATATCACTTTATACCAAGGCCACATGCCTGCTTGGCAGAACGTTAGCTAGCCAGCTTACTGTACTTCGTGCAGACTGTGATCTTCAGAGGAACTAATTACAGGACCCCTGACATGCAAGCTCGCGCTCACCTTTCCGTTTGTTGGAGGCTCTTGAATGTAAATGTTGCTCATTTTGTCGGTGACGTTAACGGACAACTCGACACCGAAAATCTGTTATCTATCTTTTCAGCAGTATAAAAAAATATATTTTCCCGAAAATGCAGCACTAAGTACTTCGCAAAGACTGCAAATTAGAGATTAATATCTATATGTGTCGCACGCACAGCTCACTGAACCGCCATGTTGTTAAACCATGAATGCGTTGTTTACCTCGAGGCAATGGGGTGTGAGCGGCATTTACCAAGTCGATGCGTGGAAGCAGTTTCCCTAATATTTGTTTGAAGGGTGATATGTCAAATATCAATGAACTTATTAAATATGTGTATGAAAATATGTCGTAAATATACATCTGTTAAAACATTGATGGATTATCATTTCCATATACACCCCTAAAATGTGTGGTTTGGTCCGTGTGTTACATTGCGATCAACCCTCTCCCGCCCCCCTAAAACGTTATACAGAACAGTAGCTAGCTAGCTAGTGTTATTTTGATTTAGCTAGCTAGCTAAAGGGAGGCTGACGAATTTATATCGAGAGAACTTTAATTATGAAAGTTTTCTGAAAAAATAAGAGAGTCAGAAATATTAGTATGAGCGAATTATTTCTCAAGTAGTCAGTCAAATCAGCTCCAAATGTGTTTAATTATTATAATTATTTTTACCAAAGATGATACTTACCACTAACCATTTTATGTTTCCTACCGGACCTGTTTTGTAGAGGACCCACAGGGAAGTGGTTCGAAATTTATCAACGCAACAAGGTTGTTGTTTTTTTGCAATAAAGTGTGATAATGGCTGCACCAGGTATGTTTGATCTAACATAAGACTCCTCGGTATTAATATTTTAATGGAAATTGGAGGTAGCTAGCTATAACTATCTTATAGTTGCCTTTTTGGCAGAACTTATGGACTGCTAGTTAGCTAGCCTAGCAACTATGATCCGATTGGCTGGTATGATTGTGTTCATTGTTTTAAATAGCTAGCTAGTGTTATTTTGATAATATTCTGTGTATGGCATTTTAGTCTCTCCATTCGTCTGATAACAGCTGTGTTATGTTATCTCAATGTGAATCATATACACTGAACAAAAATATAAACGCAACATGTAAAGTGTTGGTCCCGTGTTCCATGAGCTGATATAAAATATCCCAGAAATGTTCTGTACGTACAAAAAGGTTATTTCTCTCAAATTGTGTGCACAAATTTGTTTACATCACTGTTAGTGAGCATTTCTCCTTTGCCAAGGTCATCCATCAATCTGACAGGTGTGGTATAATACATAAGCAGATTGAACAGTATGATCATTACATAGGTGSACCTTTGGGGATAGTAAAGGGCACTCTAAAATGTGCAGTTTTGTCACACAACGCCACAGATGTCTCAAGTTTAGAGGGAGCTCGCAGTTGGCATGCTGACTGCAGGAATGCCCACACTAAAGCTGTTGCCGGAGAATTGTTCATTTCTCTACCATAAGACACCGTTTTAGATACATTTGTAGTCTGTCCAACCAGCCTCACAACCGCAGACCCTGTAAATGGCATTGTGTGGGTGAGCGGTTTGCTAATGTCAACGTTGTGAACAGAGTGCTCCATGGTGAGGTTATGGTATGGGCAGGCATAAGCTATGGACAAACAACACAATTAGCATTTTATCGATGGCAATTTGAATGCACAGAGATACTTTGACGAGATCCTGAGGCCCATTGTCKTGTCATTCATCCGCCGCCATCACTTCATGTTTCAGCATGATAATACACGGCCCCACGTAGCATGGATCTGTACACAATTCCTGGAAGCAGTTCTACCATGGCCTGTGCATACTCAGACATGTCACCCATTGAGCATGTGTGGGATGCTCTGGATTGACGTGTACGACAGAGTGTTTCAGTTCCCGCCAATATCCAGAAACGTCGCACAGCCATTGAAAAGTGGGACAACATTCCACAGGCCACAATCAACACTATGCGAAGGAGATGTGTTGCGCTGCATGAGGACAATGGTGGTCAGACCAGATACTGACTGGTTTTCTGATCCATGCCCCTAGCCTTTTTTTAAGGTATCTATGACCAACAGTCATGTGAAATCCAAAGATAAGTGCCTAATACACTTTTTTCAATTGACTGATTTCCTTATATGAACTGTAACTCAGTAAAGTCTTATACATTTTTTGCATAATGCGTTTATATTTATGTTCAGTATAAGAAGGAATCAGAATATACAGGCCTACGTTTTTGCGAGACTTCAACAAAGCAATAAATTGTCCCATTTCACAATGATTTCATTTTTCACTTCATTTGCAGGTCCCAATAAGGACAACATCAGAGCTGGGTGCAAGAAATGTGGTTACCGTAAGTCATCTTTATTGCTTTTATTATGTCTCTAGTCTAACTCTACATATTCAAGCCTTGTGAATACAGTTCCAGAATGTTTGTTGTTGTCCCCTGACCCCTGAGTGTGCCATAATCATTCTGTGCTAGATACACTTTCATTCTAAAGTACTTTCCTTCTTCACTCACTTTTGTACTCTGGTCATTTTATCAGCGGGCCACCTGACGTTCGAGTGCCGTAACTTTGTGCGTGTGGACCCCCGGAAAGACATTGTCCTAGACGTAAGCAGTACAAGCAGCGAAGAGAGTACAGAGGACGAGCAGGAGGATCTGTCTAATGACAAGCTGGGTCGGGATGGAAAAGACTCAAAAGGTCAAAACTTTTTTTACATTTTGGAATCTCTGCTCAGCATGTTGTTAGAATGAACTGAATTCCAACTGGTTATTGGTACAGACATGAATGCCATTCTGGACATATGGAACAAATCTAATGAGACCAACTACAATCCACAAGCAACCAAGGCTCATCATGTACTCTCTGATTACTACCTCATTGATGCCTGGCGAGCTCATAACCCTAAAGCAAAAGAGTGCACTTTCTATTCAAACAGGCACAAAACATTCTCCCGAATTGATTTAGTACTATGACGTGCCTACGCTTTTATTTTCTTTATTCAAGAAAATAGAAATTTGACATATGAGCGTATCTAATCGTCATGCTTACTACTGCCAGATACAAATTCCAGATTCTCCTACAAGAGCCACAAGATGGCGCTTTAATATTTCCTAACTACAAAATCCAAATTTTCTGTGACCAATTTGAAACTGAACTGAATGAATTCGTAATTATTAACAAAAATTCAGTCGAGGATCCTCACATTTTATGGGACGCCATCAAAGGCGTTATTAAAAACAATACAACTGCGTTTATCTGAATTTGCCATCCATCGAGTTRGACTCAACCATTACATCCATGGTAATTAACCCAGTCATCTACTGGCTAAAAAGCTTTGCAGTAATGATCATTTACTGGATATTGCAACGATTGAATCTGAATCAGGTGAATTACTATCCGAAGCCAAATTAATCAACTAAAGAATCTCCCGTTTCTATAAAGAATTGTACACCTGATTTGTAAATCCACAGCAAGCCAGATTGATTCCCGTTTAAAGGATCTAAGAACTCATCTTCTCTCAGTTGAGGAAGCCGGGCTTGCTGGGAGCCCAAATCTCTTTCCATGAACTTAAAAGGGCATTAGATAACATCAATAAAGGCACATCACCTGGTTGGGATGGTATTCCTCCTGAGCTCTATTAAAAATGTTGGAACCAATTAGGTCCACTGTTGCTTGAAATGATTAACACAGTCGTTTACAAAGATTCATTTGTAAGGAATGTAAGAACAGCACTAATTTCCCTTTTATTTATATATATATATATATATATATATATATATATATAAAAGGTAAGACACCCAGTCTTCTCATTTGCTAAACATAGATATGAAACTTTTTTCCAAAATTCTCTCGTCCTGTCTTGCACCTTACCCAAATTGGTACATCCGGACCAAATATTATCCTAAGGTTAACATCTGTCGTCTATTACATATCTTACAAGCTTCATCATAGAACAGCCCAAAGAGCTTTGGTTTATCTCTCGATGCAGAAAAAGATTTTGATAGACTAGAATGGTCATATCTTTGTGACTTGGCTCGAATTTCATTAATATGACTAAAATACTAAATGACAATCCCTCAGCCATAGTAATAACAAGCAATACATGCTTTGTTCTATTCAGTATAACTAGAAGTTGCAGGCAACGTGATCCCATCTCACCTCTGCTATTTTTGTCTATGGAGCCCCTGGCCCAGGCAATTCGACAWTCTAAAGAAATTACACCAATATCTCTAAATTCTACGGATCACGTCATCTCATTATGAGCCGACTTTATCTCGACAGTGTATTTCAAATCCCTCCCAAACACTTTGAAGAACATAAACAAATTCAGCTCCATCTCAAGTAAAATACATCTAACCAAATCTGCCTTACTGCCTCTCAAGACCCCGATGGAGGACGCCATCTCTACTTATGGAATCACTATCGTTTCCCATTTTAAATATTTGGTTTTAGATATATTTCCTTCCTTAGATAAAACCAKTGCCAGAAACTTTAACAGAAAGCTCAAATCAATTCATTCCGACCTCGGTAGATGGACTAACATCCCGGTTTCTTTAACCCGCAGAATATCTCAAATCAAATTTGTATTTGTCACATGCGCCGAATACAACAGGTGTAGTAGACCTTACAGTGAAATGTTTACTTACAAGCCCTTATCCAACAATGCAGTTAAAAAATATTTACTAAATAAACTAAAGTAAAAAATTMTATGAAAAGTAACACGAAATAACGATGCTATATACAGRGGGTCAATGTGCGGGGGTACAGGTTAGTCGAGGTCATTTGTACATGTAGGTAAGGGTAAAGTGACTATGCATGGATAATAAACAGTGAGTAGCAGCAGTGTACAAAACAACGGGGGGGAGGGGTGTCAATGTAAATAGTCCGGGTGGCCATTTGATTAATGGTTCATCAGTTTTATGGCTTGGGTGTAACGAAAGTCGTCGGGAGAAGGAGAGGAGGACCAAAATACAGCGTGGTAAGTGTCCATGTTWAATWTATTAACTGAACACGGGAAAAATACAAAAATAACAAAGTGAATGACAACAAAAATCGAAACAGTCCTGAATGGTGAAACAAACACAAAAACAGGAAACAACTACCCACAAACACAGGTGGGAACAGGCTACCTAAGTATGATTCTCAATCAGAGACAACGATTGACAGCTGCCTCTGATTGGGAACCATACTAGGCCAAACACAGAAATACAACACATAGAACAAAACATAGAATATAGAACATAGAATGCCCACCCCAACTCACGCCCTGACCAAACCAAAATAAAGACATAAAAAAGGAACTAAGGTCAGAACGTGACATTGGGGGTAGAAGCTGTTAAGGAGCTTTTTGGTCCTAGACTTGGAGCGCCGGTACCGCTTGCCGTGTGGTAGCGGAGAGAACAGTCTATGACTTGGGTGGTGTACTGGACCGTACGCACTACCCTCTGTAGTGCCTTACGGTCAGATGCCGAGCAGTTGCCATACCGGACAGTGATGCAACCGGTCAGGATGCTCTCGATGGTACAGCTGTAGAACTTTTTGAGGATCTGGGGACACATGCCAAATCYTTTCAGTCTCCTGAGGGGGAAAAGGTGTTGTCGTGCCCTCTTCACGACTGGCTTGGTGTGTTTGGACCATGATAGTTTGTTGGTGACGTGGACAGCAAGGAACTTAACTCTCGACCCGCTCCACTACAGCCCCGTCGATGTGAATGGTGGCGTGTTCGGCCCTCCTTTCCTGTAGTCCACGATCAGCTCTTTTTGTCTTGCTCACGTTGAGGGAGAGGTTGTTGTCCTGGCACCACACTGCCAGGTCTCTGACCTCCTCCCTATAGGCTGTCTCATCGTTGTCGGTGATCAAGCCTACCACTGTTGTGTCGTCAGCAAAGTTAATGATGGTGTTGGAGTCGTGCTTGGCCACACAGTCGTGGGTGAACAGAGAGTACAGGAGGGGACTAAGCACGCACCCCTGAGGGGCCCCCGTGTTGAGGATCAGTGTTGTAGATGTGTTGTTGCTTACTCTTATTGTCAAAATGAATATATAACTCCAGAATTTCTGGAGTTCAGTGCTTCCCTTGTCTCCCACTACTGGCTATTGTGAAAAAATCCATAGTGCGGTTTCGAAATGTATATGGCAAGGTAAGTGATCCCGGATAAAATGATCAAACTTACAAAGAGGGAAAGACGTTGTAGGAATATCCGTACCAAACTTTAAATTGTATTTCCAGGCACTAGCATTTCATCCCATCCTAAATTGGTTTAGATGTGATTCTTCCAGCCCCTGGCTGAGTATGGAGAGAAATACAGTGTATCCTATTGCCCTGGAAGAGGTCCTCTTCACTGATAGACTATATATACAAAGTATGTGGGCACCCCTTCAATTTAGTGGCTTCTGTATTTCAGCCACACCTGTTGCTGACAGGTGTATACTTTCAAGCACACAGCCATGCAATCTCCATAGACAAACATTGGCAGTAGAATGGCTCAGTTACTTTCATTGTGGCACTGTCCATAGAGCTGCCCTGGTTAACTGTAAGTGCTGTCATTGTGAAGTGGAAACGTCTAGGAGCAACAACGGCTCAGCTGCGAAGTGGTAGGCCACAAGCTCACAGAACGGGACTGCCGAGTGCTGAAGCGCGTACGCATACAAATCGTCTGTCCTTGGTTGCAACACTCACTACCGAGTTCCAAACTGCCTCTGGAAGCAACCTCGGCACAATATCTGTTTGTCGGGAGCTTCATGAAATGGGTTTCCATGGCCGAGCATTTGCGCACACAAGCCTAAGATCTCCATGCGCACTGCCAAGCGTCGGCGGGAGGGTGTAAAGCTCACCGCCATTGGACTCTGGAGTGATGAGTCACGCTTCACCATCTGGCAGTCCGACGTACAAATCTGGGTTTGGTGGATGCCAGGAGAACGCTACCTGCCTGAATGCATAGTGACAACTGTAAAGTTGACTCGAATGCTGCCCACAGTTGTGTCAAGTTGGCTGGATGTCCTTTGGGTGGAGGACCATTCTTGATACTAACGGGAAACTGTTGAGGATGAAAAACCCAGCAGTGTGTCAGTTCTTGACACAAACCGGTGCGCCTGGCACCTACTACACTTAAATCTTTTGTCTTGTCCATTCACCCTCTGGATGGCACACCCACACAATCCATGTTTCAATTGTCTCAAGGCTCAAAAATCAGTCTTGAACCTGTCTCCTTCCTTTCATCTAAAGTGATTTGAAGTGGATTTAACAATTGACATCAATAAGGGATCATAGCTTTCACCTGGATTCACCTGGTCAGTCTGTCATAGAAAGAGCAGGTGTTCTTAATGTTTTGTCTACTCAGTATATATGTACCTATTTTCATCTTTCTTTGCTTTTAGGCACATGGGGAAGGGATGGTATGGGAAGGATTTTTCTGTGGGGGTGGGAAGGGGTGGAAAACATGGTTTCTGGGTGGGGGAGCGGGAGCGGGAGCGGGAGGTGGTTGGTTGGAGGGAGACATGTTGATTGGGGGAAGGGGGTAGAGGCAATAGTTTTTTCCCCCTTTTTCTCTTTACTTACTACATTTGTTACTTTTTGGCTCTGTGATGCGAGCTAACCATTTAAATGAGATGAGTTTGTATATTGTGCATTAGGCCCCCCCAAACTAGAAAATAAAAAAATGTATAAAGGTTTGGTCACAAAAAAAAAGGTCTACAGTACAACCGACAATAGTTATTTTATAACAGACTACTTAGCACTGCTCTGGTCACTGTTATAACAGGCTCTGCTGTGTTACTATGTTATAACAAAGTTATATGACCGAGTCCCTGCTTAGTTGTCTGTCAATCCTTGGCTTCCATCAACTGTGTTGCTCTCACTTTTATTCAAGTGTTTTGTCTGAATGGTTTTGTGTATTTGTCCTGATTGCTGTAGGTCCCCAGGAGGACACCAGGAAAGTTAAACACAAGAGGAGGAAAAGTAAAGACAGAAAGTCTGAAAGAAAGAGGTACGGTCACATGCTTTTCACTCCAGTATGTATGAGAAATAATTATGCGTAGTGTATGTTTAATAACTGTGGATGGCGCAATCTTCCGTAGGTCTTATTCATCGAGTGACGAAGAGGAGAGCAAGAAGAGAAAGAAACACAAAAGYCACAAGAAAAAAGGCAAAAARGAAAAGAAAGAAAAGAAGGAACGTCACAAGAAGAAGCAGAAGAAGAAGGGTGAACCTTCCTCGTCTGACAGCTCCAGCGGGTCCTCTGACACTGATTGAGAAGATGGAACGTTTTGGGACAGATTTACTTAAGTGTTTGCTACTCGTCATTTTACGGAGGAATCGAGCTAAAGACATACGATTGTATTTAGATCCACTTTACCTTTAAGATATTATTCCTTTTTCTTCAACTTTGATTTGATTTTCTTTTATGTTTTATGTCCTGTGGAAAGTAATAGGTGCAGACACTGAGTATATCTGGCCCTTGTGTGTCACAGAATCAAGGACCATCTGTAAGGCTGGTCAATATAGCCTCTGCTACAAATGAAACAATGGACCCAGATTTACTGTCACTGGTTTGACTTTGGTGAATACTGAAAGGTTTGGATGGAATTTGTTTTTAAAGGTATTATATAGATTGATAGCGTCTAGATTTTACAATTTATTAGTGAACCATCTGAACTTTTTATTTTCATAGTGTTGATCTTTCAAGTTACCAGAATGGGATAGGTAGATGTAGTAAGCARGTCATTTCTGTATTTTCCATTTTTAGGAAGGTATTAAGGTGGAAATGCTTCCAGATTTGATGTCATTCATTTAGTAGAAAACTGTAATAAAACAATCCTATTACATTTCTGTGTCTGAGCTCTTTGAAGTGAAAGTGATTATTATTTTCAATATATGATGGGAAAATACATTTTGCTGTTTGAGAAATGCATAGACATTGAGGAATTTACTTGTTTTCAATCTTCTGATATTCATGAAATAGCACGTGCTTTTGGAGGCAAGATGTGCAGAAGTGTATCTCTCTCCATCCTACACACAATACCTCTGGTGTTTTGCGGGTACTATTTAATAAAGCTGCCAGTTGAGGACTTGTGAGGCATTTGGCCTAGTTTTTTGAGTTGCTCCTCAAGAAATGCTAGCGGCCATGACAGAAGCCAAACGTGAGTTGGCTTGGGGGTGTGGTTTATGCGGTTGTTTCCTTGCCACCACCAAGACACACCCAYCTGTCAGTCTTGCACGCAGCCGTTTCCCCCCCACTCAATCACAACAAACAAACCTCCTGCAGGTTGMGTTCAATAACTACAGGCAGATGAATAKTGAGATGCCGTCAGAAGATTTGAATAGATCAGTAGCCTACAGAGTAATATSACAATGCATGTTTTGTTAACTTTCAAATGTACAGTAGTAATGGGTCCATGTAGAATAAACAACCCTTTACATAATACCATAGAAGCGGTGGTCTGCTAATATAACAATGTGCACCTTTCATTCTCAGCCGATACAGATACTGTGCCTATCAGCATTTTGTCTGGTGGTAAACATGACAGAGTGGTCATACCTTCCTGTGTGGTGTTCGGTATACAACAGGAGTTCCGTGATCCTGGTGCAGAATACACAGGGTTTCCCCCTCCCCATATTGACTGACACCATTCAATTCAATTATACAAAAAGACGATACAATAAACGTTTAATGCCGAATGGCAGGTCTCTCTCCATTTAGMGACATCAGTATCAAGCCGTCTGTCAGTCTGGACTTCATCACATCATCTTGCAAGTCTCCATGTGCTGGCTCCATACATGTTTCTGTGAACRCAGTCACAGTTCTAATACCATTGGCAATTGGATTAGGTAATATCTGACACAAACAGGTACTTTGTTGAAGTTTGAATAAGTCAGACTAAACGTATATAATTATGTTCTCCCCATCGACRACCGTTGGTGAGCAAGCAAGAGGTGAGGCTGGAGGTAAGGTCTTTGCCAGAGCCCTATTGATGGGTATAGCAGCATAGATCAGCTCCTGGCCCCTCATCAAAGATACTAGTCGGTCACACACAACATACACTCATAGAGCACTGATTACATTATCAATGGTGGTTATGAATAGCCTGGTGAAACCAACCTGATCGCCTTTCTATTTCACTTCAGATATCATCAAATGTGAAGTGAAAGATAATGGTGAACACAGCGATAAGCTTGTTCCACCAGGATAGGTTATACCCATGACGTTATTTGCATCTAAGAAGTGGAAATGAATCAACAAATAAGGTCAGTTTACATAAATTATGTTTCACAATTGGGTTATCAAGTGTGTCAAAGTAATGACGTGGGTTACCTTCTGTATTTGTAAAAATGATGAGCCTGTGAAAGCTGTTGTTGCTGACGGATGAAGGTTGCTGCCTGGATACTTGCCAACATGTGGATGACTGTTCCATTCATAGGAATGCTCACAGTGAGTATTGATGCGGATGAGGGCCCCTTTGCTCAATGTTAGGCTGCAGACCGAACATCTCTCGAACAACTGCAGCAGGCAATCTTATGAGATGGTGTTGACCGGAAGGGCCTTTGACAGGGTGATTTTCACATAACGCGCATTACCTGTTGTTGATGAAGCCGTCTGCGTCATCAGGGCAATAACTCGGGTCATTATCAGAGGCCTCATGATGGCGTGTCCATTTCATATGAGTCGAGGGAGACTGGCAACAACAGAGGAGGTGTCACAAGGGTACTTGTGTCGCATGACACTTTTATTCTGAGGTCTTGCCTGACAAGTTGTGAAAATAGCAAGTAACGAGTGAATGAAATGATTTTTGGAGGTGGCTAAACCATTGCAATCACATTGCTGGACATGTTATGATACCCACCTTTGCTCCTTCTGGTAGGTCCCGGCATCCGTTCATGACCAAGGGGATCAGTCTGGCACCCAACTGTATACTTTGTTAAACAGAAAAACAGGGTCAACGACTGTCATCTTTCAATTATAAACATAGTTTGAGAAATAACGTATGATCTTATTTGGAAGCTTATTATATGCTTTACAGATGTAAACTGACTGGCTCCAGATTGGATTAGATTGAGGCCGGTGACGCCGTTACTCGCCTCGCTCTCGCTAGGTAGTTGGTAGCTCGCTAGCTAGTTGGCAGCTCGCTAGCTAGTTGGCAGCTCGCTAGCTAGTTGGTTGCTATGCTAGGGACAATGATGATCTCGCTACCGGTATACTCACCACCTATGGGGACCAATGAACTCCAACAACCTATTCCGCGTGATGGGGTCCTTCGGCAGGGCATACAAACCATAGTTGTTGGCTGTGCATCCTTCTAGAAGTATGCATTGCATGGTCAAACCGTATAGGGATTTTCAGTCTCAAAAGKCCGTGATCCTTTGAACGCAGTGGTTGGTGGCGATGAAACAACGGCGCCCCATTCAATGTAGGGAAGCGGAGGGGTGGATTTGCATGTGGAACTTGGCAAAAGGGGGCATGTTTTCAAATCAAATCAAACTTTATTTGTCACATGCGCCCAAATACAACATGTGTAGACTTTACCATGAAATGTAAATAATCCTGTGGCCATTTGGTTAGCAGTCTTATGGCTTTTGGGTAGAAGCTGTTAAGGAGCCTTTTGGTCCTAGACTTGGCGCTCCGGTAACGCTTGCCGTGCGGTAGCAGAGAGAACAGTCTATGACTTGGGTGACTGGAGTTTTTGAAAAAATGTTGGTCTTTCCTCTGGCACCGCCTAGTATATAGGTCCTGGATGRCAGGAARCTTGGCCCCAGTGACGTACTGGGCTGTACGCACTACCCTCTGTAGTGCCTTACGGTCAGATGCCAAGCATTTACCATACCAGGTGGAGATGCAACCGGTCAGGATGCCCTCGATGGTGCAGCTGTATAACTATTTGAGGATCTGGGGACCCATGACAAATCTKTTCAGTCTCCCGAGGGGGAAAAGGTGTTGTTCTGCCCCCCTCACGACTGTCTTGGTGTGTTTGGACCATGATAGTTTGTTGGTGATGTGGACACCAAGGAACTTGAAACTCTCGACCCGCTCCACTACAGCCCCGTCAATGTTAATAATGGGGGCCTGTTCGGCTCACCTTTTCCTGTAGACCACGATCAGCTCCTTTGTCTTGCTGACATTGAGGGAGAGTTTGTTGTCCTGGCACCACACTGCCAGGTCTCTGACCTCCTCCCTATAGGCTGTCTCATCGTTGTTGTGATCAGGCCTACCACTGTTGTGTCGTCAGCAAACTTAATGATGGTGTTGGAGTCGTGTTTGGCCATGCAGTCGTGGGTGAACAGGGAGTACWGGAGGGGACTAAGCACTCACCCCCCGAGGGCCCCCAGTGTTGAGGATCAGCGTAGCAGACGTGTTGTTGCCCAACCTTACCACCTGGGGGTGGCCCGTCAGGAAGTCCAGTTGTAGAGGGAGGTGTTTAGTCCCAGTGTCCTTAGCTTAGTGATGAGCTTTGTGGGCACTATGGTGTTGAAATCTGAGCTGTACACAATGAACCGCATTCTCACATAGCTGTTCCTTTTGTCCAGGTGGGAAAGGGCAGTGTGGAGTGCGATTGAGATTGCGTCATCTGTGGATCTGTTGGGACGGTATGCGAATTGGAGTGGGTCTATGGTATCCGGGAGCCTTTCAAAGCAATTCATGGCTACCTACGTGAGTGCTTCGGGGCGGTAATCATTTAGGCAGGCTACCTCCTCTTCCTTGGGCACAGGGACTATTGTGGTCTGCTTGAAACATGTAGATATTACAGACTCGGTCAGGGAGAAGTTGAAAATGTCAGTGAAGACACTTGCCAGGTGGTCCGCGCATGCTTTGAGTACACGTCCTGGTAATCCATCTGGCCCCGTGGCTTTGTGAATGTTGTTTAAAGGTCTTGCTCACATCGGCTACCGAGAGTGTTATCACACAGTCGTCCAGAACAGCTAGTGCTCTCATGCATGTTTCAGTGTTGCTTGCCTCAAAGCGAGCATAAAAGGCATTTAGCTCGTCTGGTAGGCTCGCTCGCGTCACTGGGCAGCTCGCAGCTGGGTTTCCCTTTGTAGTCCGTAATAGTTTTCAAGTCCTGCCACAGCCGACAAGCGTCAGAGCTGGTGTAGTAGGATTTAATCTTAATCCTGTATTGACACTTGGAGTAATCCAAACCCAACCTTCATTTACTCGTTGGGCGTGCACTGAGGCTTCAAACTCCGTTTTAGATGAGACTGACTTTTTGACCAAAATTATCCTATTTACACTTTGTAGTCAATTTTGACTCATATCGATGCCACATAGGCCATTTTCAAAGGGTTTAGTTGATTTTTAGGGGCAGTCACTCTTTAACTGTTTTAACTTCAATGGGGTGACGTCAGAGTTGGACGGATAGAAGGGACCATGATACATGTTAGAAAAACACATGCACACACAACAATGGTGCTCAGTCTGCCTCTTCATACTCAAGTGTTTTAATTTCCAGGACAGATTTCATCATCACAGGCATGTGAAGTTCTGAAAAAAGTTTGTCAAACACTTCCGCAGTCATCTGGGTACGAATGATACATCTGTATGATGCATCTTAATGCAACCGCACACTGGCCTTTAGACTGACTGAAATATCATTCAGGGCTTGAATTCACTCCTTCGTGTTACAGGAGTGATGGAGTGTATTTCTGTCAGTGCTGATGGAGCTCTATTCCAGCTACCAGACATGGAGTTTGGTCAGAGGATGGCGGTAGAGAGGGAACTGGAGAAGGTGGACGGCATTAGGCTCACCAACATCATCTTTGACCTGACAGGTCACTTCGTCCTCTACGGAACCATGCTAGGCATCAAGGTCATCAATGTGGAGACCAACAGGTAGCATTTGAATGGTCAAAATGCGCTTCACAGTAATATCCTCTAAACACAGTGGTTGTTAGCCCTGGAGAGCTACAGTGAGCAGGCTTTTGTACCAGCCCTGCACTAAAAACCCTAAGTCAACTTATCAAGCTCTTGATGATAAATTGATTAGTTGAATCAGTTGTTTTTAAGGCTGGACTGAAACAAAATGTATTTGTCACCTGTGTGTGTTCAGGTGTGTGCATATCCTGGGGAAACTAGATAACAGCCGTGTGGTGAAGCTCAGCCTGTTCCAGTGGGTTCAGTTGAAGGAATGTACCTTATGTCTGTTTTTACCAATGTATATTTCTGCATTATGTACAAAGATGTTCAAATAAATCTAGACCTAAGTTAATGGCTCTCCCTACTCATCTTTCTCACCCTGGTTGGACAACAAGTGCAGTGTTTGGCAGGAGTGCCAAGGGAATGGAGATAGTTCAGAGGATCTCCAACATCAAAGTCAACCCTAAAACAGACAAACCTTAAGACATTAACATCACCATCAAGTAATCAGGTTTCCATCTCACCAGTCTGTGTGCTATTATTACATCCCCTTTTTTTTTTTTTTTTTTTTAACAAAGTAAAGTCTTGGATTATTGAAGAACGCATCTTGCTGTCTCCCATTCCATGTGTCATCTTTTCTTGGATGTGTGAAATGAATAAACCAGGGTCTTATTTGGGACCATTCAGGGGAACATTACAGAACGTTCAGCTATAAGTATCTAACATGATTCTATATTCTATCTACAACTTCTCTGGATGGGTCAGACCATATCCAGACATTCATCAGTTTGTTTTTATTTAATAGCGTCGCATTATGAWTCATTTACAAAAAACATCAAGTCCGAGTAACAAATGTGCACTGTGCTTCTAAACGTTTCAAAATCACATCAGAAATGGAAGATTTCGCAAATCAAGAGATCTGTTAAGAGTAGAGGGAAAGGCTTCTTCACATGTGCCTTTTTTTAAACATACAAGAAGTAGTAAACACTATAGCAATAAGGAAAGTTAATTCGAACCAAAGGATGGTTCTGCGATACAACAAGAGGCGTTGAAAGGGTGTTACTACAGGTGGGTAATGTAGTATGTTACTAAAAATTCAGACTGTGCTAAAACAGAAAATCKAATAAATGTTATTACAGAACTCAAAACCTGGAGTCCTATAGTCGACAGCAGATATTATTTTTCATTTGGTTTCAAATGAAGCCAGGGTCACATTCAGTAGGGCACAACATTATGGAACATGCAGATAAAGTGTGAAAATCATCCTCTCAATTAATGAAGGAATCATGTCAGCTCTAAACATTTATCTGCAACAAGTGCAACGTTGCACCGTCCTGAACACAACCCACATGCACCAATGCATTCTTCACAAAAMAACTCCACAAAACAGGAGGCAAAAATATCGCGCAGATGTTTCACCAGAGATACAACATCTCAGCAAAGTCTGTTTCAATCAACTCAAAATTGATCAAAACAGATGTCAGTAAACTGCATTATTTAATGTAACAGACACTTCTCAACCAAAGTGAATAATAGCTGAACCCAAACCTTAACCGCTTGTCATTTTCAGACCAGATGCTGCATTACATCAGTCAAGTGCATTGGTACCGAAGATGACACCACCCCCCAAATAAATACATTCTAGACCATAATAGGTTGCCATCAATTCCTGTTAAGACATGACATGAAGGCAGTGCCATAAAGCCAAATTCAGGATATTGTACCATTCGTTTCAATAAAACGTTTGTGTGTAAAGCCCTAAAGAGTAGAAAAGTCACGGGATGTACACACTTAGTCCTGTGACCAAACTAATTGACCTGTGTGTGTAAATGTCTTATAGGGTGTGAATACCTGCTTTAGTTTTAGAGAATACAGCAGCTCCTTAGGGAGACGTTAAATGCCAGACAGTTGTCAACGTGCTGTTCCAACTTATATTCATATTTTGCGCAAGACTGAACAGGTTATTGGTTAGACATTTGCTAATACAGTATAAGACTGATACTTTTCACTTTGTCAGGGCTTAAGTGACTTATGTACTCAATTATTTCACCTTTGTTTAGTATATCAAACTGCACACTGGTTAGCCAAAGGAAAAACATCTGCAACATGGAGTTTCGCCATGAAATKAACMACCTCATACGATCTTCATTGAGGCGATATGGAAATGTGTAGTCTAGTTAGTTAAGCTTGACGGAAACCCTATATCCTGGCCTGGTTAATTAGCATACCTTTTAGCCAAGACAGAGCAGAGCACAAAGCATTCAGACTAATGATGGCTTCACTGGCTATGGGTTAGATTATAAGCTTATCCACAGGTTAGGGGTGGGAACAGTGGGTGTGGTAGGTAGAACAGAGATGTAGGCTATGGGGTCCGGGATGTAGGGTATAAGATAGGACTAGGGCCTGAGTATGAGGGTGAAGGGTATGGGATTTTGAGGTAGGACTGAAGTGGAACTGGGTGCAGGTTATGGGATGATACTGTGGTAGGACTGGGTCCATTTGAAATAAGTTTGAGATATATATATATATATCTTAATCTCAAACAAATTGTTTCTCCTTTAAGTCAAGCATCAGGTAAGAAGTTTAGGTAGGTATTTGGTGAAACTGGTCTCTCGGGTATCAATGGTTTATGGGGTAGTTTTAGGGTAAGAGGATAATGGGTGAGACTGGGTAACAGAAGTCAGTCATCAGGGGAGGTTTAGGCCACGTCCAGTACGCCTGCAGCCACCAGCTGTCGGGACAGCCAGTCCAGGCCCTCGTGGAGCCCTGTGCCGCTGCGGGCGTCACAGCCTTGGATGTGCCAGCTCCTCCCACAGCACAGTTTGTGAAGGCTCAGAAGCTCCGTCATCTCCTCCACTGACACAGCCCCGGGGACATCCTGCAGGTGAGGATAGAGGAATCAATGACTTAAATCATCTTTGTGTGTGTGTGTGTGTATATACTTGTTTCTTGGACCAGGGGGCTGCGTGTGTACCTGTTTGTTGGCGAAGATGAGCAGCAGGGCGTCTCTCAGCTCTTTCTCAGTCAGCAGTTTCGCCAGCTCACTGTGGGCCTCCATCAGCCTGTCTCTGTGACAGCTGTCAATCACAAACACCACCGCTGGAGAGAGAAACTGAGAAAGTCAGGGCCCTATTCATTCATAACCTGTTTGCAGGTTTCCTGGATGAGTAAAAAACTAATTTACAGATTTTTTGTTGTTGTATAACATACTGTATTTTCAAATTCTCTCTCTTCAAAATCTTACATTTGTCATATTTATTGATACAGTAAGGGAAGCAGGTATTATGAAAGAAAGAGGATAGACAGATACACTATTTATACAAAAGTATGTGGAAACTTTCAAATGAGTGGATTCGGCTATTTCAGCCACACCAGTTGCTGACGTGTATAAAATCGAGCACACGGCCATGCAATCTCCATAGGAAAACAATGGCAGTAGAATGGCCCGTACTGATAAGCTCAGTGACTTTCAACGTGGCACCGTCATAGGATGCCACCTTTCCAACAAGTCAGTCAACGTCAGACAAGAACTGTTCGTCGGTAGCTTCATGAAATGGGTTTCCATGGCCGAGCAGCCGCACACAAGCCTAAGATCACCATCCGCAATGCCAAGCTTGCCGCCATTGAAGTCTGGAGCAGTGGAAATGCGTTCTCTAGAGTGATCATTCACGCTTCACCATCTGGCAGTCCGACGGACGAATCTGATTTCGGCGGATGCCAGGAGAACGCCATCTGCCCCAATGCATAGTGCCAACTGTAAAGTTTGGAGGAGGAATAATGGTCTGGGGCTGTTTTTCATGGTTCAGGCTAAGCCCCTTAGTTCCAGTGAAGGGAAATCTTAATGCTACAGCATACAATGTCATTCTAGACGATTCTGTGCTTCCAACTTTCGTGCAACAGTTTGGGGAAGGCCCTTTCCTGTTTCAGCATGACAATGCCCCCATGCACAAAGCAAGGTCCATACATAAATGGTTTGTCGAGGTCGGTGTGGAAGAACTTGACTGGCCTGCACCTAAACCCCATCGAACACCTTTGGGATGAATTAGAACGCCGACTGCGAGCCAGGCCTAATCGCCCAACATCAGAGCCCGACCTCACTAAATGCTCTTGTGGCTGAATGGAAGCAAGTCCCCGCAGCAATGTTCCAACATCCAGAAGAGTGGAGGCTGTTATAGCAGCAAAGGGGGGGACCAACTCCATATTAATGCTCAACGAGCAGGTGTCCACATACTTTTGAGATTGTAGTGTACCTTGTGTGTTCAGGTAATAGTGCTTCCAGAGAGGTCGTAGCTTATGTTTCCCACCAACATCCCAGATGGTGAACTTGAGATTCTTATACTCTACTGTCTCCACATTAAAACCTAGAGATGACAAGAAGGAATGGCTAGTGTCAATACAATTCAGGTAAATGTAATGTAAAAATGTATAATTTGACACGTGCCTACATGACAAAGACTGTTGTGGGTTTACCTATGGTAGGGATGGGCTGCATAAACTCGTCCTGTTTCAGCTTGAAGAGGATGGTGGTTTTCCCTGCACTATCCAGTCCCAGGGTCACCACCCTGATCTCCATCTTTGGACCGATGTGGACCCGGTTGTCCTGGAACAGAGAAAACCATGTCGTCTAAATGAGGTAACTAATTATCTTTCAATGGAGAGTGTGCCAAGTCTTGAAATCCTACAGAGTAGAGCAGAGTGCTGTACCTTAGTGAAYGTGACGGGGATACCAGCGTCTAGCTGGATGTGGTCGGCCAGCTCAGTGAACTGCTGCTGCTGTTTCTGCAGAGTCTCCAACAGTCTGTTGATCTCCTGCTTTGCCAGAACCACCCTGCAGTCATCCTACCGAGAGAGACGGGAAAGAGATCAGTCATGATTACTGGGATGTTTTGTGATACTTGTGGGCAAAAATGCTTGATCTTGCTGCGACAATTCAGACATTTTATATGGCAATATGCAATGATTTTGTCAAATTTTTCACAAATGCACTGACGAGGGAAAGTGGGTTGACATGTGGCTTGATTGAACCATATTATGCGGTAAATGGTTGAGTATGCGAGCCCTCTTTTTGTGCTGCGGGGATGAGTTAGTTTTGTCCAATAATATTGAGATTAATTAACTGTTTTATACTGAAATAGTGCAGTGATTAGCCAAATTTGCAAGCTCTCGGATAATATGCAGGGCAGGGCATTGTTGATTTTGAAAAAAACATTTGCTATCGTAGAATCCAGGAGGGACTGTCCAATTGAACACGCATACAGAAGACCCCAGGAAGAACATAGCGGTGCAAAGCTGCTTATTGAAAACGGCGGGCACCTTCCGGTGCAAGCAGAGATTGCGTTCCTACGGTGTGCTCTAGATGCTATCCCCATTGGTGGCCCCATTTTGACTCCTACCTGCTGCAGTGTTTTCTCACAGTGCAGGCAGGCAGTGGAGACCTGGGAAAGCAGGATGGCCATGTCCTCCTGCTGCTGCCGGAGCCAGATGAGTCTCTCTCTGACGTGGGCGTCCACTACGCTGAGCGCCATCTCCTCCTGTCTGCACAGCGTCTCGTGGAGGTCGGCGAAGTAGGCCCGTACGCAGGACCGGGCGCTCTCTGCCGTGCCTGGGACCTGGGGAACACCCACAGACGACTGAGTCCATCAGGAACACACACAGAATGAGGAAATATACACTAGGATAAACCATAAGCTATTTTATGACTTTTTGGAAGGAAACAACGTTTCCGAGGACTTTTAAATGTAGCCATTGTTAATTGGTAAACACAGTAACAGCTTTACATTGATCATAGCTCAAATGCCTAGCTATCCTCTTTGACAACTAAAGTTCTTCTGTTGTATAGTATGCAAAAACTCATCCACTGCCAGCTGTTCTTACATGTTCAGTGTGTGCCATGCTGATGCCGTCCTCCACTGTCTGTTCTCCTCCCTCGATCTGCTGTACGATCCCAACCAGCTTCCTGGAATACTCCGACACCTCCTCTGTGAACGTCCGGATACAGTGGGCCATGTCCAGGATGGATGCACGGATCTGATTGGCTTCTGCCTCCAGAACCGCATGCTACAGGAAGGAAGCAATCAGCAAGGAGAAATTAATCAAATCATAGCAGTTGAACAGCCTCAACACCATAGTACCCGCCAAGCTCTTCACTAAGCTCAGGGCCCTGGGTCTGAATCCCTTCCTGTGCAACTGGGTCCTAGACTTCCTGACGGGCCGACCCCATCTGGTGAAGGTAGGCAACAACACCTCCGCCACGCTGATCCTCAACACGGGAGCCCCACAGGGGTAAGTGCTCAGCCCCCTCTTTTACTCCCTGTTCACCCATGGCTACGCACCAGTGTTTCCGTTAGCTGGTAAATGCCGGCGATAAATAAAACTGCCCGGAGAAGAAACGACACTACTCCGCTACAGAGTTGAGTCTCCCTCTCATCCTTGAGCTGTTTCTACAACTTGGAGTCCACCTGTGGTAAATTCAATTGATTGGACATGATTTAGAAAAGGCACACRCCTGTCTATATAAGGTTCCACAAGATGACAGTGCATGTAAGAGCAGAAACCAAGCAATGAGGTTGAAGGAATTGTCCGTAGAGTTCCGAGACACAATGGCCTTCATCATTCTTAAATGGAAGAAGTTTGGAACCACCAAGACTCTTCCTAGAGCTGGCCGTCCGGCCAAACTGAGCAATCGGGGGAGAAGGGCCTTGGTCAGGGAGGTGACAAAGAACCCGATGGTCACTCTGACAGCGCTCCAGAGTTCCTCTGTGGAGATGGAAGAACCTTCCAGAAGGACAAACATCTCTGCAGCAGTCTACCAATCACGCCTTTATGGTAGAGTGGCCAGACGGAAGCCACTCCTCAGTAAAAGGCACATGACAGCCTGTTTGGAGTTTGCCAAAAGGCACCTAAAGGACTCTCAGACCATGAGAAACAAGATGATTCTCTGGTCTGATGAAACCAGGATTGAACTATTTGGCCAAAATGCCAAGCATCACATCTGGAGGAAACCTGACACCATCCCTACGGTGAAGAATGGTGGTGGCAGCATCATGCTGTTGGGATGTTGTTCAGCGGCAGGGACACTAGTCAGGATCGAGGGAAAGATGAACGGAGCAAAGTACAGAGAGATCCTTGATGAGAACCTGCTCCAGAACGCTCAGTACCACAGACTGGAGCGAAGGTTCACCTTCCAACAGGACAACGACCATAAGCACACAGCCAAGGCAACGCAGGAGTGGCTTCGGAACAAGTCTCTGAATGTCCTTCAGTGGCCCAGCCAGAGCCCGGACTTGAATCCGATCAAACAACTTGCCACCCCCATCTAACTAGCTGTGTGAGAGTACTTGATGTAGTTCACTGAGGGTTAGTGCTATCTGGGAACCTTGGTACATCCCTAGGCTAAACACTAACCTTAACCCATCCCGTAACCCTGAACCTTAACCATTTTAAAATGTCAACTTCAATGGCATAGGGATGTCCCAAGGATCCCGGATTGCAAGGACCGTTTACTGAGGCAACATGTAGGGTGAGTGCCAGCACCACATTTTGTGATTGATGTTTTTCCTTTCAAGTGACAACAAAATACCAATACATTCTAAATGTGTCCAATGCTGTGTTCCAGCTGGCTAGCATGAGGAAGCTCAGTCTTCAGAGTCTAGGCATTTTGTTTGCTGGAATCATTGCAGTTTATCCTCCCATTCGCTAGAGTAACACAGTTCTTCTATTAAAAAATATAGTCTTTCTGGTGCTCTTAAACTGTATGTGGTGCTTACATTAATGTTCTTTGTAGGGCTGTTTTTAGCACAATCAATACAGAAAAGGTTTTATTGGTTATCTGTGAATATTGCCACTAAAATCGGAATGTATCGGATCAAAAAATTCCATATCGGTCGGGTTCTAATAAAAACATATTGATGTCTCTAGTGGGTCTCGTTGCTAGGAATGTTGCTTGAGAGATTGACGTAAGTAGTCAATACTGATATTCTCCAAGCTGACTCATCCTCCTTCCAGTACCTTGTGTCCCTGGTGCTTGCCGTACTCTTTGCACACGCAGCACATGAGCGGCCCAGGCTGGCAGATCTCCTCCTGACAGACAAACTCGATAGCGTGGACCTGGTGCTGCGGGCACAGTGTCTTCTCGTGGGGCTTGTCTGCCAGGGGTACCCGCCGGTGCTTGGCCAGGGTGCGGGTGGAGTGGGTGAGCTGGGAGCAGTTGGCACACAGGTGGGTGGCACACACCGTGCAGTACATAGATGCCGTGTGGCTCTCGTCCTCGTCACAGCGGATTATACTCTGGAAGGAAAGGGAAGAACATAGGATAGTGTTACTTACTTAATGACAACACATGAAATGTATGTTTGGCTGGATGATGAAAAAACGAGGCAGATCAAAGCAAAGTCCCATATTGCATTCACCTATCCTCTGTGTTTTCAGATAATTGCAGACGAAAGATGGGAACCCAGGGCAGGGGTAACTACTGCCTACCTCTCCCATGCCTTTGAGGGACTCCTCTGCCATGCCCAACTGGTTGGACGCTCCATTCTGCAGCCTCTCCAGAAGTTCCAGCAGGGCAAAGTTCTTCTTCAGACCCCACACGCCAGAGTCCCCTGAGAGAGAGAGAGATGGATGTCACATCACCTTCACACAGACCAGAGTATGTGAGCCATTGGAAATCCCACTCATCGCTCTTGGAGCGGTCTTTGCGCACCGCTCTGTGGTTCAACGTCCATTTCCCTGCTCTGCAAATTTTTTTTTTGATCAGCGCTCACATAAAATAAAAAATGTAGCTTAGACTCCCCTTTTTGTTTAACAATAGCCTATATAGAAATCAAAATGTGCTGCATGGGCTCATTAGTTGTCTTGCTATCAATTACACAGGCTGTGTGACCTATTTCTTTGTTGACTCATAACATCTCTGCGCATTAGTGGTGGGGGAGGCTAAATAAATACAACAGAATAGGCCTTATTAAAAGAACAGTGGTGAAATGAAAAATGCTGGACAGAGCTTGTGGCTGAGCAGAACCGGAGTGAAATTGGAGCAGGAGAGAAGGCCGAATSGATCCATTACAGCCAAATTACACACGCTCCACTTCGCTCACATCCTCCAACACAGGTATTCCCAAACTGGGGTACGCGCAACGCCGTCGGGGGTTAAAAATGTGATTCACTTTAAAAAATATATACAGTTGAAGTCGGAAGTTTACATACACCTTAGCCAAATACATTTAAACTCAGCTTTTCACAATTCCTGACATTTCATCCTAGTAAAAATTCCCTGTCTTAGGTCAGTTAGGATCACCACTTTATTTTAAGATGTGGAAATTCAGAAAATAGTAGAGAGAATGATCTATTTAAGCTTTTACTCTTTCATCACATTCCCAGTGGGTCAGAAGTTTACATACACTCAATTAGTATTTGGTAGCATTGCCTTTAAATTGTTTAACTTGTTCAAACGTTTCGGTAGCTCCACAAGCTTCACACAATAAGTTGGGTGAATGTTGGCCCATTCCTCCTGACAGAGCTGGTGTAACTGAGTCAGGTTTGTAGGAACCTCCTTGCTACAACACACTTTTTCAGTTCGCCACAAATATTGTCTATAGGACTGAGGTCAGGGCTTTGTGATGGCCACTCCAATACCTTGACTTTGTTGTCCTTAAGCCATTTGCCACAACTTTGGAAGGTCAATGTCCTTTGAAGACCCATTTGCGACTAAGCTTTAACTTCCTGACTGATGTCTTGAGATGTTGCTCTCAATATACCACATAATTTCCCTGCCTCATGATGCATCTATTTTGTGAAGTGCACCAGTCCCTCCTGCAGCAAACACCCCCACAACATGATGCTGCCACCCCCATGCTTCCCGGTTTGGGATGGTGCTCTTCCGGCTTGCAAGCCTCCCCCTTGTCCTCCAAACATAATGATGGTCATTACGGTCAAACAGTTCTATTTTTGTTTTCATCAGAACAAAACATTTCTCCAAAAAGTACAATCTTTGTTCCCCATGTGCAGTTGTAAACCGTAGTCTGGCTTTTTATGCGCTTTGGAACAAGTCCCTCTTCCTTGCTGAGCGGCCTTTCAGGTTATGTCGATATAGGACTCGTTTACTGTGGGTATAATACTTTTTGTACCTGTTTCCTCCAGCATCTTTACAAGTCCTTGCTTGTTCTGGGATTGATTTGCACTTTTCACACCAAAGTAAGTTCATCTCTAGGAGACAGAACGCGTCTCCCTTCCTGAGCATATGACGGACTTGTGTCCCATGGTGTTGTATACTTGCATACTATTGTTTGTACAGATGAACTGGTACCTTCAGCGTTTGGAAATCTCCCAAGGATGAACCAGACTTGTGAGCTACAATAGTTTTTCTGAGTCATTGGCTGATTCCTTTTGATTTCCCATGATTCAGCAAAGAGGCACTGAGTTTGAAGTAAGCCTTGAAATACATCCACAGGTATACCTCAATGATCGAATTTACCTATCAGAAGCTTCTAAAGCCATGCATAATTTTCTGGAATTAGTTAGTGTATGTAAACGCCAAACCCACTGATTTATACAGTGAATTATAAGTGAAATAATCTGTCTGTAAACAATTGTTGGAAAAATTACTTGTGTCATGCACAAAGTTGATGTCCTAACAGACTTGCCAAAACTATAGTTTGTTAACAAGACATCTGTGGAGTGGTTGAAAAACAAGTTTAAAGACTCCAACCTATATGTATGTAAACTTCCGACTTCAACTGTATGTGTGTATGTATGTATATATATATTTTTTTTCTTCCCCCTTCACATTTTCAAACAGTCCATTTATATTTTCCAAAGGGGCTATACATTCGGGTGAGGTTTTTTCTCTCGCCTGAGTAGCCTCGTTTCACTGCCAAAAATAAAATTAAACAATCTAGTGTTCAGTGAAATAACAACAATGTCAAATACATGTAGCCTAGTCAAATAATTAACATCCAATCACATTAAACATAAATCTCTCACACGGGAATTCCACTAACGGTCCGTATGTAGCCAAATGTAGCTGCTGCTCATGGTGGTATCTGTACTGATGGCGCAAAAGCCATGACAGGGAGACATAGTGAAGTGGTAACTCGCGTGCAAGCAGTTTCTCCCGATGACACTTGGGTACACTGCAGCATCCACCGAGAGGCTCTTGCTGCCAAGGGAATGCCAGACAGCTTGAAAGACGTTTTGGACACGTCAGTGAAAATGGTTAACTTTGTTAAAGCAAGGCCCCTGAACTCTCRTGTATTTTCTGCACTATGCAATGATATTGGCAGCGACCACGTAACGCTTTTACAACATACAGAAGTGCGCTGGTTATCAATGGGCAAAGTATTGACAGATWWAAAAAAAATTGAGACAAGCTTAAAGTTCTTTACTGACCATAATTTTCACTTGTCTGACCGCTTGCATGATGACGAGTTTCTCACAKGATTGGCCTATCTGGGTGATGTTTTTTCTCGCCTGAATGATCTGAATCTAGGATTACAGGGACCCTGTAACTATATTCAATGTGGGGGACAAAATTTAGGCTATGACTAAGAAGCTGTAGCTCTTCTGTGTGTTGTCCTTGTTAATGCTGACAGAGATCTTTACATCATTGTATGACTTTTTTGTGTGCAATTGAACTCAAGCTTACGGACAATGTCAAATGTGATATAGCGAAGCACCTGAGTGAGTTGGCTGCGCAATTACGCAGGTACTTTCCAGAAACGAAAAACACAAACAACTGGATTTGTTATCCCTTTCATGCCCTGCCTCCAATCCACTTACCGATATCTGAACAAGAGAGCCTCATCGAAATTGCAACAAGCGATTCTGTGAAAATGTAATTTAAAATCAGAAGCTACTGCCAGATTTCGGGATTGGGCTGCGCTCAGAGTATCCTGCCTTGGCAAATCGCTCTGTTAAGACACTGATGCCCTTTGCAACCACGTACCTATGTGAGAGTGGATTCTCTGCCCTCACTAGCATGAAAACTAAATACAGGCACAGACTGTGTGTGGAAAATGATTAAAGACAGACTCTCTCCAATACAACCCACCATTGCAGAGTTATGTGCATCCTTTCTAGCACACCCTTCTCATTAACCTGTGGTGAGTTATTCACAATTTTCAATGAACAAATAAGGTTTTATATGTAAGATGGCTAAATAAAGAGCAAAATTATTGATTATTATTATATTATTATTTTTGCCCTGGTCTTATAAGAGCTCTTTGTCACTTCCCACGAGCCGGGTTGTGACAAAAACTCACACTCATTCTTATGTTTAATAAATGTATCGTATAGTGTGTGTGTGGCAGGCTTACAATTGCAAAAAAACAATATTTGAGAGTGCACTGACCCTGGTGCTAGAGGGGGTACGCAGCTGGAGGTTGAATGTTTGGCCTGTATAGAAACTAAACCCTACAGAACTCACCCAGTTCAGTGACCTGTCTGTCAAAGGGGCAGCGGACGGCTCTACCATGCAGGGGCAGCCGGGTCAGACAGTCATGGCAGACTGTGTGACCGCAGAGCAGCAGCCGGGGGACCTTGTCCCCTTGGAGAGAGAAGACATCCTCACACACCCCACACTCCAACACCTGGGAACCACAACAACAACACAAAGACAGGTTTAGTCAGACACCCACACACAGGTTGAGTAAACTTCGATGGATCACTTTTCATTGCATATCATCTCAAAATGTATTTATTTCTCCATGGACTGAGATTAGGAATATGCCTTAATTATAGAATAACTATCTTCAAAGTAATGACTCGGGACGTCGGGTTTGAAATGAAAGCTTCTTTTAGTAATACTACTTGTTCATGTTACATTTAACAACTTTAGATTCAACAAAAACAATAAAAGAAAGTTGCTAACGAAAGTCAGGATAATCACTTGTCACTTGTACATAACTGGTGCGTTCTCCCCTCTTCCTACTACCTGTTGTAAAGGCATTCTAGAACTTGCAGTCAATAGCGCAATCCAATACAACAGAACTATGTACAGTTGAAGTCGGAAGTTTACATACACTTAGGTTGAAGTCTTTAAAACTCGTTTTTCAACCACTCCACAAATTTCTTGTTAACAAACTATAGTTTTGGCAAGTCGGTTAGGACATCTACTTTGTGCTTTGCTTGATATCATGGGAAAATCAAAAGAAATCAGCCAAGACCTCAGAAAAAAAATGGTAGACCTCCACAAGTCTGGTTCATCCTTGGGAGAAATGTCCAAATGCCTGAAGGTACCACGTTCATCTGTACAAACAATAGTACGCAAGTATAAACACCATGGGACCACACAGCCGTCATACCGCTCAGGAAGGGAGACGCGTTCTGTCTCCTGGAGATGAACGTACTTTGGTGCGAAAAGTGCAAATCAATCCCAGAACAACAGCAAAGGGCCTTGTGAAGATTCAGGTGGAAACAGGTACAAAAGTATCTATATCCACAGTAAAACGAATCCTATATCGACAATAACCTGAAAGGCCGCTCAGCAAGGAAGACGCCACTGCTCCAAAACAACTATGAAAAAAAGCCAGACTACGGTTTGCAACTGCACATGGGGACAAAGATTGTACTTTTTGGAGAAATGTCCTCTGGTCTGATGAAACGAAAATATAACCTTTTGGCCATGATGACCATCGTTATGTTTGGAGGAAAAAGGGGGAGGCTTGCAAGCCGAAGAACACCATCCCAACCGTGAAGCATGGGGGTGGCAGCATCATGTTGTGGGGGTGCTTTGCTGCAGGATGGACTGGTGCACTTCACAAAATAGATGGCACCATGAGGCAGGAAAATTATGTGGATATATTGAAGCAACATTTCAAGACATCAGTCAGGAAGTTAAAGCTTAGTCGCAAATGGGTCTTCCAAATGGACAATGACCCCAAGCATACTTCCAAAGTTGTGGCAAAATGGCTTAAGGATAACAAAGTCAAGGTATTGGAGTGGCCATCACAAATGGCCATTTCACATTCTTAAAATAAAGTGGTGATCCTAACTGACCTAAAACAGGAAATTTACATTAGGATTAAATGTCAGGAATTGTGAAAAACTGAGTTTAAATGTATTTGGCTAAGGTGTATGTAAACTTCCGACTTCAACTGTATGTAGTTCTCTCAATCTCTAATACAATTAAATATGTAAATAACTGTGAAGAAAATATCTTTAGATACAGCTCAATGACTTAATGGGTTACAGAGTTAATGTTTACAGTTAAAGGTTACAACATTAATGTCCACCTCCTGCCTCTATAATTGTCATGGCATGCTTTGTGTAAGAGCTATTGAAGATTGAAAGCAATAAAATAGAATAATAAAACCTATGTTTTTTAACCAGTGGATTTTTGACCATCTTCCACCGATTCAGAATGTCATTTTCATAGTCATGTTACAATTTGTGTGAGAGCCAATGATTTATACAGTACCAGTCAAAAGTTTGGACAGCTACTAATTCAAGGGGTTTTCTTTATAAATAGTAAAGATATCAAAACTATGAAATTACACATATGGAATCATGTAGTAACCAAAAAAAAGTGTTGAACAAATCAAAATATATTTTCTGTTTGAGATTCTTCAAAAGTAGCCACCCTTTGCCTTGATGACAGCTTTGCACACTCTTGGCATTCTCTCAACCAGCTTCATGAGGTAGTCACCTGGAATGCATTTCAATTAACAGGTGTGCTTTGTTAAAAGTATTTTTTTATTTTGAAAGAAACCACTACTAAAGGACACCAATATTAAGAAGAGACTTGCTTGGGCCAAGAAACACGAGCAATGGACATTAGACCGGTGGAAATCTTTCCTTTGGTTTGATGAGTCCAAATCTGAGATTTTTGGTTTCAACCGCTGTCTATGTGAGACACAGAGCAGGTGAATGGATGAAGCATGGAGGTGRTGGTGTGATGGTGTGGGGATGCTTTGCTGGTGACACTGTCAGTGATATATTTAGAATTCAAGGCACACTTAACCAGCATGGCTACCACAGCATTCTGTAGAAACACGCCATCCCATCTGGTTTGCGCTTAGTGAGACTTGTTTTTCAACAGGACAATGACCCAACACACAGCTCCAGGTTGTGTAAGGCCTATTTGACCAAGGAGGGTGGTGGAGTGCTGCATTAGATGATGCAGGGAGGTCGGCCTCCACAATCACCCAACCTCAATTGAGATAGTTTTGGATGAGTTGGACCGCAGAGTTAAGGAAAAGCAGCCAATAAGTGCTCAGCATATGTGGGAACTCTAAGACAGTTTGAAAAGCATTCCACATGAAACTGGCTGAGAGAATGCCAAGAGTGTGCAAAGCTGTCATTAAGGCAAAGGGTGGCTATTTTGAAGAATCAAAAATATTAAATATATTTTGATTTGTTTAACATTTCTTTGGTTACTACATTAATCCATATGTGTTATTTCATAGTTTTGATGTCTTCACTATTATTCCACAATGTAGAAAATAGTAAAACATAAAGAAAAACCCTTGAATGAGTAGGTGTGTCCAAACTTTTGACTGGTACTGTATATACACTGGATGACTGATAAGGGGCACTGCCACCATTACTCCATCTTGGCACTTCCCCACCATTGTAAAAAATATTTTGGAAGCTCTAGAAATGCATTTATACACATTCATGCTCCTACTGGGGAGTGCCAATATGGTAGACCAGTGGCTTCAAAGCCTTTCAAATGCCAAGACATAGCATCAGCAATCCAGGGTTTATAGACACTGAACAAAAATATAAAACGCAACATGTAAAGGGTTGGTCCCGTGCTGAAATAAAAGATCCCAGAAATGTCATACGCACAAAAAGCTTATTTCTCTGAAACTTTGTGCACAAATTTGTTAGTGAGCATTTCTCCTTTGCCAAGATAATCCATCCCCCTGTAAGGTGTGGCATATCAAGAAGCTGATTAAACAAATTGATCATTAGACAGGTGCACCTTGTGCTGGGGACAATAAAAGGCCATCTGTGGTGTTGTCTTGAACAACGCCACAGATGTCTCAAGTTTTTAGGGAGTGTGCAATTGGCATGATGACTGCAGGAATGTCCACCAGAGCTGTTGCCAGATAATTTAATGTTAATTTCTCTACCATAAGCCACCTCCAATGTCATTTTAGAGAATTTGGCAGTATGCCCAACCATCCTAACAACCGCAGACCACGTGTAACCACGCCAGCCCAGGATCTCCACATTCAGCTTCTTCACCTACAGGATGGTCTGCGACCAGCCACCCAGACAGATGAAACTGTGGGTTTGCACAACCGAAGAATTTCTGCACAAACTGTCTCGGAAGCTCATCTGCGTGCTCGTCATCCTCACCAGGCTATTGACCTGACTGCAGTACGGCGTTGTAACCGACTTCAGTGGGCATATGCTCACCTTCGATGGCCACTGGCATGCTGGAGAAGTGTGCTCTTCACGGATGAATCCTGGTTTCACCTGTACTGGGCAAATGGCAGACAGCGTGTATGGCGTCGTGTGGGCGAACAGTTTGCTGATGTCAACTTTGGGGGGTTATGGTATGGGCAGGCATAAGCTACAGACAACGAACACAAATGTATTTATCAATGGCAATTTGAATGCACAGATACCGTGACGAGATCCTGAGGCCCATTGTTGTGCCATTCATCAACCATCCCCTCATGTTTCAGCATGATAATGCATGGCCCATGTCGCAAGGATCTGTAAACAATTCCTGGAAGCTGAAAATGTCCCAGTTCTTCCATGGCCTGCAGACTCACCAGACATGTCACCCATTGAGCATGTTTGGGATGCTCTGGATCGACGTGTATGACAGCGTATTCCAGTTCGCGCCAATATCCAGCAACTTTGCACAGCTATTGAAGARGAGTGGGATAACGTTCCACAGGCCACAATCAGCCTGATCAACACTTATTTTTATTTATTTAACTAGGCAAGTCAGTTAAGAACTAATTCTTATTTACAATATCTATGCGAAGGAGATGTCTCAAGCTACATGAGACAAATGGTGGTCACACCAGATACTGACTGTTTTTCTGATCCACACCCCTACTTTCCAAAACATTTTTTTGCATCTGTAGTCCCGGTCATGTGAARTCAATAGATTAGGCGCTAATGAATTTGATTTCCTTATATGAAGTAACTCAGTAAAATCATAGAAATTGTTGCATGTTGCATTTATTTGTGTTCATTGTACATCAATGGTAATAGCTATTGAAGATTGAAATCTTATGAAATACACAAAAAGGTTTGGATTTTTCTCCATCCACCCGATTCAGAAAATACCATCTTCATAGTCATGGCAGGCTTGGTTTAATAGTTATTGAGGAGCGTGAACCGAATATCCAATATAAAACACATTTTACCTTCTTCTTCTTCTTGAACTGCACTGTTGGTTAAGGGCTTGTAAGTAAGCAATTAACGGTAAAGTCTACACTTGTTGTATTCGGCGCATGTGGCAAATAAAGTTTGTTTTTGGTTCGAGAACTGAATCAATTATGCAGTATCAAGCCAGTTACAGTTAATTTTAACATAAAGCTATGCTAATATATGCATCCAAGTGACAGGTGAAGGTAACGGATGCAATTGCATGGTTTACAAAAAGCTGTGGTCGGGGCTCTTAATTGCAGACAGAATCACCATCTGGGTTTTGTGGATTTCATGTCTACGCAGACACAAAAAACTGCAGGCCGATCGTTTGACACTGCAGTGACGCCCCGGCCGCAGAAGCATACGAAGCCAAGGCAGAATTGAGCGCCCTTGCTGGCCGTTTGAATAAACCGCCGGATTCGACCGGTATTATCGCCCACAAACATTGTTCATATTCTTCTTCAGAYGTGTAAGTATTCAACCAACCTTCACCGTGTTGCCTGTGGCCCTTCTGCCGTGCCGAACACAGACGTCCATYGTTGCTGCTGTCCGGTTTGTTCACACCCATAGCAACCGCCATCCGAGGACTAAACCATTCCCAGGGTGTCAGTGTGAATCCGAAAATGTCTGTGTGGAATATCTGTAGACCGCCAACTGAATTTGAGAAGTTGTAATTATGAAATGTAACTTTGGTGTTTTGTATCGATAAGAAAAAACTAATAGGTTTGGTTATTTACATTTTAAAAATCAATAATGAAACTGGAGATGATCTATCACCCCTAATATGGATATGGAAGAGTCCGTCAGCTTTTTCCGTCAGTTCCACGGTTTGTGGACTTAGCGCCCTCTTGCGTTCTTTCTGCAACACTAAATTCACAGTTTAAGCCTGTACAACAATTTCATGCTGTTACTGTCTTTGCCTGTACTGTCGCAACCCAGTCTCTCATTAACTATGTACTATATGTACAAATAAGCACAATGGTAAGTATCTCATTAACTATGTACTATATGTACAAATAAGCACTATGTTTTTATGTACTAATAGCACAAACTCATGATGCATTGCAATCACAACCATAACATCAGATGCCACGCCACTTCTTAATATCTTTAAACTTGATGCGCCCTGAGTTTGCGTTATTAGTACAAATAAACATAACTGTTTATTTGGATGTAGCTAGCTATTGTATGGTGAGAACGCGAGGTAAGTAATTTTTAGGAAATGAGAAATAATCGCGAATTTTCTGTATTTCAGCCGCATAACGCTAAACTCTTATTTTATTTCAGTCAGTTATGTATATTGGTTTATCTTGTAGACAGGACATGATATTTATTTGCTCTGGACAACAGTATCTTGTATTTTATTTAATTTTAAGTTTAACTAGGCAAGTCAATTAAGAACAAATTCTAATTTACAATGACCGCCTACCAAAAGGCCTCCTGCGGGATGGGGTTAAAAAATAAAAAAACGTTTTAAAAAAAATTGTGAGGGGGGGGCTTGCCTGTTTTGCATGTTATTTTTCCATTAATATGTGTCACATATCAGTTTGCAAACAATGAAGAAGAAAAAAGACATATCATTGAGTTAATAAAGCCAAACATGGTCTCCTTTTTGTTTTCTTGAGTAAGGCAGCTCCAAAATGCAGGTGTTTCAACCTAGCTCTTTCTGTGGTGTTGGGGCAAGCCAGCAGAAAATACGGAGCATTGTGCAGTGATTGGCTCAGTGTTCTGTCACTCATGGGGACACTACGTCACTGCCAAGTCTAAAGGTAGAGCTTTAAAATTCTAGCCCCTTGGGTGCTGCCATAGAGTTACATTAGAAGTGCCCATCAAAGAAGGCTCAAGGTCATTGGCCACAGATAAAATGACGTCAAATCATGTTATGTCTACAGTAGCTTTGATTGGACTGATCATGTCAACCAACATCATACTTTCAAAATCTTAGCTAGCAGTCATCATCATGAATCAAGTCGATAATCTACTGGCAAATATGTTTTAATCCTTGTCATATGAAGAGAAATAATAAAGAGAAATTATAGATAAAACGTATCGGTGCACATCGGCCATTAGACAAACATTACACAACAAGTTGGAAATCGCAAATTCAACAACGAGTGGTTTGGAAGGAATCAGTGGCTAACTGCAAGCATTGCAAGTCAATCATTAGCATGTGATTAAGTGGAGTGGCTGTGTGGTCCCAAGTCTAAGATTAAGGGTCTCTTTTCCTAGTTCAAAATTATAAACATTCAACATTGTTTATGAGTCCAAACATGTCTTGTATGCTGCTATATAAATTATGTAATATGCAAGGGAGATATGTATACTGTAGCTAAGAAAGTAATACTAAATGCATGTTATGTAGTAGCCCATGTGCCGCACCCTAATAATTTTGTCTATATTCACCTCTTAATTTCACATACTGTTCTGACTTGGTGGTGCACATGTAGGCTCTAACCTGTTTTTGAGAAATGTAATCATTGAATATTGTAAGAGCTTTCATTGTCTGCTTATATGCCCCCTTTATTTATCCTATGGTTCTGACTTGGTGTACAGGGATAACACTGTAAGAACAGCCCATGATTTGAATTCTGTCGCTGTACATTTCAAAGGTGCTGAACAAATAATGATATTGACTACGTCCATCCTAGCTCGCTCATTAATATCTTAATCGAAATGATGGATTGCCTCTTATCCTCTTGTCGTCCCCTTGTGCCATAGTTTGTACATCTCACTTGTCAGTATAAACCACATTTGTTTAAGCAAGTCAGCCATATCAGCTATGTTTTTTAAAAAGGCAGTAAATTAACTGTTTTGCTGCCAGACAAGGCTCTGCTGATAGCCAGGTGTAGCAGTGTTATAGTACAATTAATGTATTGTTTAGTGTTGTGTTGTGGCTTTGCTGGTATGCATCCCACCTTTTTATTTTTATTTTGCCCCACCAAGATTTACATGCTGAAGTCGCCACTGTGTGTGTATATATATATAGGACAAAACACACACCATGACAAGAGAGACACCACAACACTACATAGAGACCTAAGACAACAACACAGCATGGTAGCAACACCACATGACAACAATATGGCAGCATCACAAAACATGTTACAAACAGTATTGGGCACAGACAACAGCACAAAGGCAAGAAGTTAGAGACAGCAATACATCACGTGAAGCAGCCACAACTGTCAGTAAGAGTGTCCATGATTGAGTCTTTGAATGAAGAGATGGAGATAAAACTGTCCAGTTTAAGTGCTTTTTTTTTTTGCAGCTAGTTCCAGTCGCTAGCTGCAGCGAACTGAAAAGAAGAGCGACCCAGGGATGTGCGCGCGCACAGGAGGATGTGGAGGATGTATGCTTTTTGGTTCCCGCCATGAGCCAGTGRACMWTGGRCCTTTTTAGCTAGCTGCTCGCTGTTATTATGTAAAAACACAATATCAGTCGTGGAAGCACATGAAAATGTTTTTTTTCTGTGAATTATTGAGCTATTCATTTCATGACTTCATTTCATGAGTGACGGACTGTGAAACTTAATCTCCCATGATTCCGTAGTACCGGAATTGACACAAACAGACAATCATAACATATGCTAGGGGGTACAACAAATGACAGATTATACAAAGGCCTTGTTTTAACATGTTTCTTATTGGAAGAATGCAGTATGGTCTTAATGTACTGCTCAAACTCCTTATAGAAAACATGGAGTGTTTTTTTTGTTAGTGAATTTACATTTATGAATATTACATTTTCATTAGCATAATTAGATTTAAGAGGTAAAATGTTTTCCTTGTGCTTATCATAGTTAAGGAAACCAAGCAGCACATTCTCACATAATAAACAAAAGTMATCTAGAATATTWACAATTATAAAACTATAAATATCTTGCCACAATTTCTTTCCATGTAGACAATGCCAAAATAAATGTAAAACTGTTTCTGTTTGCTCAATGGAAAAACTACAGTTAATGTTATTGTATTTTTTGAGTTTCTTCAGATAATGATTTGCAGGGTACGGTAACTGACCGTGTTGTGTTTGTTCTTAGTATACCTCAGTGGTTCTGTTGATACCTCACACAACTTAAAATAAGCAATTACTCTGCATATAATACATAACATATAATAAACAGAAGAAACTATTTAGCATTTTAATTAGATCTTCGATGGTGTAGTTAGTTCATTTATTGCCTGTATGTGATCCATAGAAATATGAATCATATTTCTATGGGACACATACAGGCCATAAATAAACTAGCTACGCTGGTGTCTGCACATGTTAAACTGTAATTCTCTTTTTGCTGTTTGTATACCAATTGTGTACATGTGAATATTCAAGTACACTTCATAAATAGTAATATCAGCATTACTCACCTGTGATTAATGAATTAAAGCGGCTCAAAAACGTTTGAGTGTTAACTGTGGAGGCTTTGCTTTTTGCTTTTGCACAATATAACGCAGTCCCCACAGTAATGAAAATCAGTCATCCACAATGTACCCCAAGGGAGATGTCCAGAGTGAGATCTCCCTTGGGGGATTTCTTAACAGACTTATCAATGATAGGATCGTTACACTACTCCCTCGGTTCAGAAAACACAACCTGTGCTTCTCTATCACAAATCCCTCACGCCTTAACAGGACATGCTTTTGACCACCATGCACTATCCTACTTCTGCACATCAGAGTAGCAAATGGTAGGAGGGGGTATTGACCAGAGGTAGGCTTGAAGCCAAGTCGCCCTACGGAAATCACGCTACAAACWACAACCCCAAGAGAGTAAGGGTCTCATCAAGGCTAGCATCGTTCAACTTGTCAGGCAGCATGACTACCTTGTTAGGACATGTCTAACTAGTACTAAATGCAGTTTTAGCTGTCTCACTGGCTTTCATTTCAATGTTGGATTAAATACAAAGTGGTGCTATGAAACGTTCAAATCCTCAGACCGATTGACTGTAACCTAAGCCTCTGTCTTGCAGGCATGAACTCTTAGGCTGCATGTATTGACAATAGATTCAAAGTGTTATATTACTCCGAAATTAAGAAAAAACACTGCGAATGTACATTAAAACCACATAGTTATGTACATGTAATTGAATGACATATCTAATATAATGACCTACAGTAGATCATCATTTTATGACATACAGTGCATTCGGAATGTATTCAAACCCCTTGACTTTTTCCACGTTACATTACAGCCGTTTTCTAAAATTGATTCAATAGTTTTTTCCCCTCATCAATCTACACACAATATACCATAATGACAAATTTATGAAAATTAAAAATATCACATTTACATAAGTATTCAGACCCTTTACTCAAGTACTTTGTTGAAGCACAATTGGCAGCAATTACAGCTATGAGTCTTCTTGGGTATGATGCTACAAGCTTGGCACACCTGTATTTGGGGAGTTTCTACAGTTCTTCTCTGTAGATCCTCTCAAGCTCTGTCAGGTTGGATGGGTAGCGTCGCTGCACAGCTATTGTTAGGTCTCTCCAGAAATATTAGATCGGGTTCAAGTCCGGGGCTCTGGCTGGGGCACTCAAGGACATTCAGAGACTTGTCCCAAATCCACTCCTGCGTTGTCTTGGCTCTGTGCTTATGGTCATTATCCTGTTGAAAGGTGAACCTTCACCCCAGTCTGAAGTCCTGAGAGCTCTGGAGCAGGTTTTCATCAAGGATCTTTCTGTACTTTTCTCCGTTCATGTTTCCCTCGTGTTTCCCTCGATCCTGACTAGTCTCCCAGTCCCTGCCACTGAAAAACATCCCCACAGCATGATGCTGCCACCACCATGCTTCACTGTAGAGATGGTGCCAGGTTTCTTTCAGCCATGACGCTTGGCATTCAGGCCAAAGACTTCAATCTTGGTTTCATCAGACCAGAGAATCTTGTTTCTCATGGTCTGAGTCATTTAGGTGTCTTTTGGCAATCTCCAAGCGGGCTGAGGAGTGGCTTCCTTCTGGCCACTCTACCATAAAGGCCTGATTAGGAGTGCTGGAGAGATGGTTGTCCTTCTGGAAGGTTCTCCCATTTCCACTCTGGAGCTCTGTCAGAATGACCATCGGGTTCTTGGTCACCTCCCTGACCAAAGACCTTCTCCCCCGATTGCTCAGTTTGGCTGGGCGGCCAGCTTTAGGAAGAGTCTTGGTGGTTCCAAACTTCTTCAGTTTAAGAACGAGGCCACTGTGTTCTTGGGGACCTTCAATGCTGCAGAAATGTTTTGTATCCTTACCCAGATCTATGCCCCGACACAATCCTGTGTCGGAGCTCCACGGACAATTCCTTCGACCTCATGGCTTGGTTTTTGGTCTGACATGCACTGTCAACTGTGGGGCCTTATAGAGACTTATAGATCCAATGAATGGAATTTACCACAGGTGGACTCCAATCAAGTTGTAGAAACATCTCAACGATAATCAATGGAAACAGGATGCACCTGATCTCAATTTCGAGTCTCATAGCAATACTTATGTAAATAAGGTATTTCTGTTTTTTATTTTTAATATATTTGCAAAAATGTTGAAAAACCTGTTTTCGCTTTGTCATTATGGGATATTGTGTGTCGGTTGTTGAGGGGAAAAATGCATTTAATCCATTTTAAAATTAGGCGGTAACATATCAAAAATGTGAAAAAAGGGAATGGGTCTGAATTGTTTCCGAATGCAATGTATATCTGTCATAGTGGATTCTCGTTTCTACTCCCAAAAAACACAGTTATACTAATGCCTTTAGGTTACATTATATATAGAACACACAATTTGATTTAATAGTTTCCATTACCTGTACCCATCCTYCTGCAGTAGCCATGCTCCTGCACCTATCCCCACAAGATACAGGTACAGAATGCGAAACAAATTCCATGCCAAACTTAAAAATAGCTTGGCTGTATAACATTTCCTTTCATGAATTCTGTCATTTAATTTCAATTTTTTTACCTCCACAAGACTACCTGATGCAGGACCTACAGGACCTACAATAGTGACTTGGGCAGAGAGGCAGGCCTTGTGTGCACAAAAGTGGCAATGGTGATGATGGACAGCATGCGCTCTGCTGAAGGTACTGTGATGGGCCATTGTCAGTATTGCAACATGGAGGATGCAGATGTGTGGTGCTATCCTGATTGGAATAAAAAGTAAATATGTGGTTTTTAAGGACTTTACTTCTATTCACATGTTTTTAAGGAAAGTAATGAATTACTTYCTAGTAATTACTCCTGACTCAGGGTGCTAAAACCTGTCCGTTCCTGTTCTGAACTGCTCCGGGTGTCTGAGACATTGGAGAGTTGGGCTGGAGGAACTTGTAAAGAGTGGCTACTGGCCAGCCACCGTGACTCACCAGACCATCTTCACAGTGGACCTCTTCAGGTCCTTTGAAGACATGAAGGTGTTGGCCCCAGGAAGCTGCCCTCAAGCCTTTGTGGGAATGCTTGATGGAAGAACAAAGCACTTTGGCAGGGTAAGTGTGTATATACTAATCACATGATAATTTCAATTAATTAGTGGTTAATATTTGTCCCTAATATAAAAATTGTACCCTACCCCTGTATGTTTWGCATGTTATTAGAGTAGAAAGATATGTGGCGACACATTCCAGAAGGCATTCCTCGAGTGGAYGTATGGGCRGTTTGAAATAGACACGTTTTGTGGAAGCGATCTCCTCCATTGTCCTGCCTGCTCACATGTGTTGTGTTATGTGTTGATGTTTTGTTCAGGGTATAATTATACCTTCTTAAAGTGCATGCTGGTCTTCTTTTTGCTATGAAGTATATGTTTGTGATGTTATATTGCAGTTGGTCCCGTTTTTAGTAGAAGATGAACTGGCAATTAGAAGGTCATTCTCCATGAAGACAGTGATTCGTTTTTTTGTTGTTGCTTTATCCAAACCCCTCCGAGACACACAGACACTCCCTCCTCTCCTTCTTCTCTGATAACACAATCCCCTGTCTTTCTGCCTGAGTGTACACTGTACTCTTAGTTTAATCCCTGTCCTGTCTTCTCCTATAGGATCATTGTGGGCCTGTTGTAGATGAACGTGGCTCCACTGGCTGTGTTCCAGAACCTGAAGGCCGTGTGTGCTGGCCAGAGGACAGCTGACACCTCCATGGGAGACTCCTCCACAGCCTCCTACCCCGACACCACCACCACAGCCTCCTCAGCCTCCACAGAACCCAGAGGTCTGTCAATGTCCAATATCAGGGGCTGAGGGAGCTAGAGAAGAGAGTTTGTGGTTTCCCTTTCCTCAACAATACTGCTTTCTCACTGGTAGTCCAGCCAGAGTATATAGGTTATTGTTTCCTCTACCATAACAGTACATGTCTCTCGGGTAGGGACAGACAGAGAAGAGGGTTAATGTTTTTACAGCCTCGGAAGCCTAGGCTTCTCACGATCTTCTAAAAAGAAATCTGGGGAAGTTCCTCTCAGGAAGACAATGAAAAAGGGCCGAGTATGGATTATATTGACACCATATGAAATATTTAGCATGGGTGGAGCTCCAAACAGAGGTTGTGTTTCAGAAAAATGTTCCAACTTGCAACAAGCCTGCATGCATAAGATGTATAGGCTACAAAAACGTTGTCTGATAGGGTAGGAAAAGGGAGAGACAGACAACTGAGGGGAATGTAATTTCTACTCAAAGCCAGTCAAATTCAAACGTTGAATGCCAGCGTCCTCATTGCAACGCAAAATCCCAACCTAAAGTTCTACTAGTTGATTCAACAAGACAAGATGCTGAGGAGTAATTCTGATTGGCTGGGCCTGGCTCCCCAGTGGGTGGGACTATGCCCTCCCAGGCCCACCCATGGCTCCGCCCCTGCCCAGTTAAGTGAAATCCATAGATTAGGGCCTAATGAATTTATTTCAATTGACTTATTTCTTTATATGAACTGTAACTCAGTAAAATCGTTGAAATTGTCGCATGTTGCGTTTATATTTTTGTMAATTATTAGTGGGTCTTCAGGTTGTGGAAGGCTTATATTTAGCTTAGGTATAATTTTATAAGCCCTGAATTCATTAGATTATTCCTGACTTTTTGAAATGCAGTGTATAGACCTTTTAATTGCGCAACAAAGCTTATTTCAAGAAAACGGCAAAAAATCGAGATGTATATTGTGAATTACACCATAAAAAATGTAAATGTGAGTTTTAGGTCATATCGCCCAGCCCTAGTTGAGGGGAAGGGATTTACCCTGTAGGGGAACTGAATACTGTGTTCCATCTTCATTGCTGTCAGTCATGCTCTCATAAGTGTCTCATTGGTCCCTCATCTGCATGTTCTTATCCTGCCCCAAACACTGCCTTTTTGTCTTGCATGACAGCTACACACACACACACACACACACACACACACACACACACACACACACACACACACACACACACACACTGCCTGCCATCCCTCTCACCCTTCTCTGTATGTGCAGTGTGTAGAAAAGCGGGCAGAGAGAAGAGCAGAGAGGGTTCCAGCCAGAGGGTGCCACGCCAGCCCAGCGCCACCAGGGGGCAGAAAGCAGCAGTTCCTTCTCACAGATCACCCCAACTACCACTAACTAGACCCATACAAGACTAAGGACTGAGGGGCCACCTGGCAAGTCTTAAGATGCTTCCTCAACTCGTCTTCTTTCCTTCATCTGCATTGATGGCTAATTCATCTCCTCTCCTACTCAGTTGAATAAAGGTGAATGAATATAAGAGTGAAAGTATGTACCTAGTCCGCCATGTGGCTTTCACCTCTACTATGCTTCCACATCAGTGCAAATGAGGAGAGGAGGTACCTTGTTTAAACCACAGTATTGAGATTCTGATTCCTATCCGTTTGACCACTAATGCTTACCTCTTGGTCACCAGTGCTGATTTTCGACCTGCCAAAAGGCTGGGAGAATTGCCTGTTAGAACTGGTCCAGAGTCAGTTGGGATATGTTAGAGTATAAAGGTTGAGTTTAGGTTTTGGGTCACCAGAAACTGATCCTAGAACAGTACCATGCGCTCGTACTTTAGACAGGGTATAAACCAGGGCTGTCATCTGCTAATATTAATGTATAATATTGATATGTATTTGATAGAATTATGTTCTCCAGGTACATAACCCAATTTAATACAGATAATTTTCAACTAACAGTATTGAAATAGTTGTTTTATACCATGAACACAGCAACAAGGAGTGGTCTGAAGTGCTCACCATCACAGCACTTGTGAAACCAGAAATGTTTGCACTCTCTTTTGGGACGTCCATAAAAGCTGTGTGTGTGTGTTGGTTGTTTATGTCCACCATGCTGAAATCCAACACAATACTGTGTCCTTTGTGTGTTTCCTATTCTTTTGGCTTGGAGAGAGTTACTAGAGTACAGCCAATTCGGTTTTCTCTCTTGTCCATCATGTTGAAATCCAACACAATATACACTATGAGTTCAAAACATTAGGAACACCTGCTCTTTCCGTGACATAGACTGACCGGGTGAATCCAGGTGAAAGCTATGATCCCTTATTGATGTCACCTGTTAAATCCACTTCAATCAGTGTAGATGAAGGGTTGGGAGAACAGTTAAAGAGTGATTTTTAAGTAACAATTAAGACATGGATTGTGTATGTGTGCCATTCAGAGGGTGAATGGGTAAGACAAGATGTGCCTTTGAGCGAAGTGCCTTTGAACGGGGAGGGGTAGTCGGTGCCAGGCGCACCGGTTTGAGTGYGGGATGAACTGCAACGCTGCAGGGKTTTTCCACATTCAACAGCTTCRCGCTGTGTATCAAGAATGGGCCACCACCCAAAGGACACCCAGCCAACTTGACACAACTGTGGGAAGCATTGGAGTCAACATGGGCCTGCATCCCTGTGGAACGCTTTCGACACCTTGTAGAGTCCCATCCCCCTGAAGAACTGAGGCTGTTCTGAGAGAAAAAGGCGGTGCAACTAAATATTAGGAAGATGTTCGAAATGTTTTGTACACTCAGTGTAGTCTGCTGTTTATTCTGCCTGATGCCAAAGAGGAAAAAAGTGAGTGAAGGAGCCTAGGCTGCAGTCTCTTGTTCCAAAATATTGTCACAGTAACACTTGAGAGCTCTACAAGCTGTTGCGGGTTATTTTCTCTGTCCGCCATATTGAAATCAACACAATAYGGTGTGAACATAATACTGTTTCATTACAGTATGTGTGTTCCTAGGAGATCGTGAGTAAAGTACATTGGAGTGGTGGGCTTTGAGTGAGTTCATTCCTTGTCCTGTCTACRGTGATGCTTCAGCTGTGAAGAGACAGAGCAGAGCACCCTACAGTTTTTGTCACGTGCACAAGTACAGTGAAATGCCTTTCTTGCTTACTCTTTCCCAGCAATACAGTAATCAATATCACTAGTACTATAATTATAATTATATTCTTTAAGTCAAGTCTAACAAAAACAAACGAGAAGTAGAAATGAGAAGAACACGAGAAAGTAAGTAAGTAAGCTATATACAGGGTCAGTTCCAATACCATATATACAATGTGTAGGCTTACTGGAGGGATGGGGGTAGATCTGTACAGGGGTCAGGTGGCTAGGCATCAGGATATATGATAAACAGAGTAGCAGCAGCGTATATGGTATGTTTGTATAGTCAGTATGAGTGTGTGTGTGTGTGATAATGCAGATAGTTTGTGTAGCTATTTAGCGCTCTTATGGCTTGGGGACAGATGCTGTTCAGGAGCTTGTAGGTGTCAGACTTGTAGCTCTGGTACAGTGCGGAAAGCAGAGGTCGCAGAGGTCGCAGTCAATGGCTTGGGTGGCTGGAGTCTTTTACAATTTTCCAGGCTTTCCTTTCACACCGCCTGATATAGAGGTCCTGGATGGCAAGGAGCTCGGCCCCAGTGATGTGCTGGACTGTCCGCACCACCCTCTGTAGCACCATGGGATCGAGGGCGGTGCAGTTGCCATACCAAGCAGTGATGCAGCCAGTCAAGATGCTCTCAATGGTGCAGCTGTAAAACTTTTTGATGATTTGAGGGCTCATGCCAAATCATTTCAACCTCCGGAGGGCCAAGAGGCGCTGTCRCGCGTGTGGACCATTTGAAGTCCTTGGTGATTTGGACACAGAGGAACTTGAAGCTATCTACTACCTGCTCCACTTCTGCCTCGTCGATGTCAATGGGGGACGTGCTCGCCCCCCTCCCCACCATTTCCTGTAGTCCACGATCAGCTCCATGGTCTTACTGACATTGAGTGAGAGGTTGTTGTCCTGGCACCATACTGCCAAGTCACTGACCTCCTCCCTGTAGGCTGGCTCATCGTCGCCGGTGATCAGGCCTACCCCCGTCGTGTCGTCAGCAAACTTGATGAYGGTGTTGGAGTCGTGGTTGGCGACGCAGTCGCGGGTGAACAGGGAGTACAGGAGTGGACTAAGTACACACCTCTGTGAGGCCCCCGTGTTCAAGGTCAGCGTGGCGGAGGTGATGTTGCCTAACCTCACCACCTGGGATCGGCCCGTCAGGAAGTCCAGGATCCAGTTGCAGAGGGAGGAGTTCGGTCCCAGGGTCCCTAGCTCGGTGATGASCTCAGAGGGGACAATGGTGTTGAACGACTGAGCTGGTTTTCCTCTTATCTAAATGGGTCAGGGCAGTATGGAGTGCAATTAAGATGGATCTGTTGGGGCGGTATGCAAATTGTAATGGGTCTAGGGTGTCTGAGGTGATGGAGTTGTGTGCCATAACCAGCCTTTCAATGGGGCAGTATGCAAACTGTTCATCGACTATTTGACTGTAAAAAGGACTTTGCCAGTTCGACATTGTCTGTTTCATGTGTCTGTTCAATGCCGCAGAACACAGCCTGTTATTGAGTTAAGACTGTAAGATACGTGGTGACCTTATGACCTTATTGTCCTTGAYGGCTGGCGTGGTGTGACAATGGAAGCCAGTGTGTTACCTTCTCTCTCTCGGGGAGAGATTCAAGCATTTACTGATGTCTCTAAGTTGTTGTTTTTTCTGTGGCCTCCAGGGGGAACTGAAGGCACACTACAATCATGGGGCGTGCCACTGCCCAATCATCCAGCCCACTTACACCCAGGGATGGAATGTAAAGATTTTGGGCAGTGGCCAGCCGGGCTCATAGACCGCAATATCTACTAGCCCGGCTGGTATTCTGTGTCATGCGATTTTGTCAAAGCCAAACTTTAGCTAAACACATTTTCTACTAGCCCATTCTGAAAAGTACCAGCTGCGGTCCATCCCTGCTTACACCCCATCCCAAATGCACCGCTAGCTAGCCCCTATCCCCCTAAGCATATTATGTAGATCTAGGGAGTATTCAATGAGATAAAACGTTCAGAACATTGCAGATGCGGTAGCCAACACATTTGCCTATTTTACATGACAATCATTCCACACAATATATTTCTATCTGAACATTCTGTACCTTTGTGACTTCATGATCAGTCTCCTGAAAGGGTTGGACAGGTCTCAGAACGATGGTGCTAGATACACCATCAGACTTTACACTGACCGTTACTTTGAATCTACATTTTGTTGTCTGTGTATGAGGAAGTAGTGTTGGTTTGTTTGTTTACACATATTTGTGTTTCAGTGAGACACATTTTTATTGTATGTGTGTGTGTGTGTGTGTGTGTGTGTGTGTGTGTGTGTGTATAAGTTGTGTGTGTAATTAATGATGTGTCTCTCTTCATAGGGTAATTGGATTTCCCCATTCCAGGCGGCAGAGATGAGAGAGGGGAGTAAGAGAAGGGTACATCCACCGGCGTGTGTGTATGATGATGGGAGAGAGGGGTTAGGGACAGGGAACCCCAGTGTAGCCGTGTTGATGGGGGCTGAAGAGGGGGAGGGGTGGGAGGGAAAGTTGGGTGGAGGAAGGGAACAAGCAGGTGATTTATAGCAGTTCCACCAGGCCACCTCCTCTGCTCTCTCCCAAAACAGCAGAGCAAGGAAATCCATTACAAATGAAGTACTGTGTTATTGGGCCTTTGGGTGTGTGTGTGTGTGGTCTGTTCATGTAAACAATTGATGTTTGGGTGAAAGAAAGGTGAGGTTATCGAGGTGTTTTGTTTCTGTGCAGCGGTCAGCCTCTACGCCCTGTGTGTGTGTGTGTGTTGTGTGTGTGTGTGTGTGTGTGTGTGTGTGTGTGTGTGTGTGTGTGTGTGTGTGGTGTGTGTGTGTGTGTGTGTATACAGCACTGTTTGTGTTTGTGCTCCTATATAATCAGCTGCTTCCTATTAGCTCCTATGCAGCCCTCTATCCATCTCTTTTCTCTCCATCCCCCCTCTCTCCTCTCTAGTTCTCTCACACGACCCCACCCCTCTGCTCTCTCCCACACTCCCCCCTCAGCTCTCTCTCTCCCCCTCCCTTTCTGAGAGATGGAGTGATACAGGCCTCTGTTCTGGGCGGAGGAGAGGAGAAGCTCAGGGGAGTAAACAGGAGTGAAGGAGGAATAAATAAAGAGAACGGAGGGATGCTGGTAATGTACCAGCGGAGGGTGAGGACCACGTTCACTGCTGTGGCGTGTGTGTGTGTGTAGATCGCGGCTTGCTCCAGACTCCCACAGGGGGGAGTTGTGTGTGTGTGTATATGTGTGTGTATATGTGTGTGTGCGGAGCCTGTCTCCTCTCACATTACCCCTTACATTAAAACCAGTCAGGGGGAAAATTACTGCAGACCTGGGCCACCCTGTCCACCTGGGCCCATGGAGAGAGGGATGAAGCCGGAGGAAGGGATAAAGATGTGGAAGAGAGGAAGGAGGGGGAGGAGGATAAGATCGGAGCCCATTAAGAGTGGGATGGAATACCCTCTAGATGCTGACTTAGGCCAGGTTTGTGGTTTTCCCCCTAATAGATCAGGTGACGATTTGGGGAGGGTACACCGATCCTACTAGACCTGTACCTTTAGGAACAAATTGTACCCTGAGCAGGTGGAAGAGAATTCGGTTGATGATAAATCTGGTAAGACTCAGGCCCCGTCCACAAACTACCCCCTACCCCCTATGCAGTTGTGTGGATCCGAAAGGATTGGATAGGTGTTAGTAATAGGGCAAAGGTGGGGCTACTATTCTTTCAATGGGAATGGTAGAATCCATGGGCCAAACAGAATCAAATCCCCTCGGGTCAGTGAGTAATACTTGGGCGACTCCATTCCTTGTATCAAACAGAGGTTTGATAAAGCAAGAGAGAACATAGTGCAAGAGAAGATGTGTTTTATTATCAGTAGTATTTACATTGGCACAAAACCCCCCCAACCCAACGCTGTCACTCTCGCTCTCTCTCACAGAAACAAGACACTCCCTCCTTGGTTTTCGTCCCATACAAAGTCCAAAGGGAGAGGGCGACTAAAATATGACTTCAGTAACAGGATAGGAGTKATAGCTCGTAGGGAACAGATGGTATGCGTTACGTTGTTGGAAGTCCGTAACGGTGCGGTCTGTACCTCTGCAAAGCCAAGAGATAGCTGGATGGGTACAGAGCTGAATTCAGGAAATAATAACAGGCGAATACATCTGACTGTCATGCCTGAATGGAATGAACTGACCTTGACTGTGTTTCTCTGATTGTACCAAAGGCCATGTTGGAATAGCGTGGTATGACCGTGAAGTCTTTACAGCGGTAAAACTCCTACTCCTACAAGGGCATGTTCTTCAGTGAGAGACCTAGACAGAAACACAGTATTCAGGTAGATGCTGAAGTGGTAAACATCATGGCCCTGCATACAAACCTTTAGCATTTCATCTTTAAAACACAGGTTGTGAAAGGTATTCCTGAAATATAACGGCATTGTATTATTATCTATCCTCCTCATACTTAGCCTTGCATTGCCAACTAGGCTCACCTACTGTATAGAAACAGTTAGAAAATAACTTCATTTGTTGATATCTCTACTCTGTGTGTGTGTGTGTGTGTGTGTGTGTGTGGTGTGTGTGTGTGTGTGTGTGTGTGTGTGGTGTGGGTGTTGTGTGTGTGTTTGTGGTGTGTGTGTGTGTGTGGTGTGTGTGTGTGTGGTGTGTGTATTTGCCCAGATAGTGTACTTGTCATTTTTGGCAAAGTTGTTGTCCTTCATTTGGCTGCATGTGTCCTGAAACCAAGTGCTAAGGATCTCTCTCACTCTCTCTCTCTCTCTCTCTCTCTCTCTCTCTCTCTCTCTCTCTCTCTCTCTCTCTCTCTCTCTCTCTCTCTCTCTCTCTCTCTCTCTCTCTCTCTCTCTCTCTCTCCTCTCTCTCTCTCTCTCTCTCCTCTCTCTCTCTCTCTCTCTCTCTCTCCTCTCTCTTCTCTTCTCTCTCTCTCTCTCTCTCTCTCCTCTCTCTTCTCTTCTCTCTCTCTACCACACACACAAACACATACACACACACACAGACGGCTGGCGGAGACACTGTGTTCCTATCTGGCCACTAGGTGGCGATGGTTGCCAGGCTGCCAAGCAGACAGACACGGTAGCAAGTCACAGATGTTGTCTGGCCCCTCCTTTTGTTTTCTGCCTATTGAAGAAGGAGACCTCAGCTGCTGAAGGACATTCTCCATTATGGCATCAATGTTCTTTTGAAAATAATTTCCATTAAAACATGCTTCTTTTTTTTTTTAAAGGGACAGTAACAAAGGGAAGGCCAGGAAAAGTAGAGGAGGAGAGAGGGACTGACAAGGGGTGCCTGGATGGGAGTGAGGGATATAAAGGGGGCCTTGATTTAGAGAGGTTTGTGTGTGTATATGTATGAGTGGCTTGTGTATGTGTGTGTTCTGAATAACCATGTACGAGAACAGCAAGAGCATCTATCGAGAACACATCACTAGAACTGACGGTCAAAATGATGACGAATGTGTGGGTGAAAATGTGCCGTGTGTATTGGGTAGAATTCCAGAAGGAGTAATGTATATCACTATGAGGCTTTTAGATCTGCAGTACAGTGGCTCAGAGTCTACCGGAGGGTCACCATAAATGTTGTCAATGAGCATTTCTTTATCTAATAACAGAATGTTTCATGGCTGCCACAAATGAATCCCCTGACGATATCGGCTTTGCTCTATTTTAGTGGCAGTGAAGCTAAAAGCAAAGGAGGTTGTACATAGCAACAGTTAAAACACAGAAAATTGTATTTGTCTGTATTTGAGCATTGTATTGGAAGCAATATTACAATAGGAGAACGAGTCAAACATTACGCAGAAGAGGAACTGACCAGTTAGGCCTACAACATTGTGCCTTTTAAGAAACAGTAGAATGAAAAACCAAGACAGTTCTGAAACCAAAAAATAAAATACATCAAACGTCCCTTTTGGCTTGTATTCTTTCTGGATCTCTCTCTTCAATATCAAGTGTCCTTAGTCTCCAGCAATGGATACCTCCACTGCTTCTCGGAGTGAGAGGGGAAGATACGGGGGCGAGAGGAACCGCCTAAGCATGTTTTTTTTTCTTTTCAATCCCAGTTCATGGTTCCCAGAGGTGGGTGGGGGTGTATTTCTACTACAATCCAGGGCTGAATGGGGCGGCGAATAGTACCACAAAGTTCATATTTTTCCAGCAAAGCCGACCTTCCCGGATCCTCAGTCCTTCAGGATCAGAGTCGATTCAAAATCCCAATGAACAAATACATAAACGGCACTTTTCAATTCATAATAACTCATTCATAACGTCTTCAAATTCATCTCCTGAATTGACTGGGAAGTTCACACCCACCCCACCCCCCAAACCCTGATCCCAGATCCAGACGCCCCCCCTCTAGTCTACCAGACGGTGGTCTCTCCCATCTCCTGTCCGGGGTGGGACATGGGGGCGCTGTAGCTAGAGTTACTAGCCAGGGAGAAGGGTGGGCTGGGCCCTCCTCCATACACCTCCCCAGGGACGGGCTGCAGGGAGCTGGGCAGGCCGGGCTCGGGGCTGGGGGTGTCTGCATGGGAGATCATGTCTGTGAACCTCTGGTCATCAGAGGGGTGGTGGGCTGACACAGAGCCCTCCATGGCACCTCCATGGATGTAGGGGGATTCTGCTGGAGACTGAGCCTGAGAGGAGGGAGGGCCGTGGGGGAAGAAGTCATAGTTTCCCCCTCCTCCGTAGTAGTCGCCCTGGTACTCTGTGGGGGGGTGGGGGGGAGATACGATTATTCAAATAGAAAACAAATCATCTAATTCATTGTGCAGCACACAGACAAAACAATCTATACAGCTACATTCAAAATCACTGAAATGGAATTTCACACACTTTTAAAAAACGGACCTGCATAAAGACTCAAGATTTTTWATAGAATTGCAGTATTGAGTAGCTTAAGTAACATTTCAAGGAGGGGAGGAGAATGGTTTAGTTCCCTGTTATAGCTGAAAAGTGAAAGAGCAAAACACAGCTAAATTTCTAACATTCACCCGGGAACTCCTTTTTTGTCCCACATTTATACAATTTTGAGTCCTGACACTCATCCGTTAATTTGAAGAGTTTTTCTTATTTTATTGTTCAAMGCGCCTAAACTTTTAAAAAGGAAATGAAAATCACACTTTCGAGTCTACATTTCAGTTATACGCCACACACTTTAGCTTTAAGTGTGAGCGGGTTCTTATTTCAGTACTACAGAGGGAAAGAGCAAAAATAACTAAGCAAACACAAATTCAATAATGTCTTGTTTAGTGTACGGTTTGATGTTAAACAACCATTCTTACTAATCCAACCCAAATCAACAATCTGGGAAGCACACACGTTGTTTCAAGATCAGCTAAATGTAGTCAGACAGACAATCAACATTTCATCATGCTTTGTTCCTAACTTGACAAAGAAACGTTTCCCCTCTACATAACTAAATCAGCAGTGCGCCAACCTTATGTTACAAATTGTGCTAATGAGGGGAAGGATAAATCCACTTTCAATGCAATGAAATCCAAAAAAAATTCAACTAAAAAAAACCAAAACAATAAACAAGCTAATTATTGAGTCGCACAAACAGAACCCTGCTAGCTACGACAGACCTTGAGAATCAACCTGCTCCTGGGGCGGCCGGGGGAAGGAACGGGGAGGGGCAGAGAGAGACACACATGTGTACACATGCACACGCATAGACACACACACACACACACACACACACACACACACACACACACACACACACACACACACACACACACACACACACAGCCTCCTCTCTAAGCAGCAGCAGTGGTAGAGGAACAGAAGGATGGAAGGAGTAGTCCTGCTAATACAGTAGAGCAGGCTCCCCGGCTCCACCAAGGCACAAAAGGGTGTGAAGAGGCATGCTGAGAACGGAGGGAGCCAGAAGCAAGAGATTAAGGTTTTGTCCTCCTCTCCCCTCGTTCCCTCCCTCCCCGTTCTATCCTTCAAGGCTCCCTTTTATTACTGTGGATGGAGGCTGCTATGGTCCAGTGTATGACTGATTCCTCAGCAACATCTCTCTTCAGCTTTGTACTACTGGGATAATCARCTGACAAATGCTTTTTGTTTTTAGAATTCTGTGGTTGTTCACTTCAGCCCATTCCGGAATGCTCTATGTCTTGATTTCAACATTTGACTTTTCTATATTTCAGAATCGTCTATGTTGTTCCAGTAGGCCACTTGACGAGCAGTCAACACCCTTGTCTCCCTGCAGTTTAGACAGAGCTGGGCAGCACAGAGGCGAGCAATGACCTGACGAAAACCATGTCACTAAAATCTTCACCAGAGATCACTTGTGAGCTTTAACAGTCAGCGGTGCGTAGCGACAGGTGACGGCGTTACTACGCATTGCACAGTCCTCAACCGAGTCCTCGTGCTATCTGACGTAAGGCAATTGACGGCGAGTGTATTTTACCACTATATAATCAAACAGTGAGTGTATCTTACCTGTGTAGTATCCATAGGCCCCAGGCCCCAGTATGTCTGGGTCCTCCAGTCGTCCTCCCAGGGGCCTCATCCTCCGGGGCCCTCTGAAGAAGGCGTGCCGCCGGGCCCCCAAAGCACTCAGCTGCTTCATCCTCCTCTCCTTAGACCGACGGTTCTGGAACCATACCTATAGAGAAAGAGATAGTGAGTTATCAGATCACATCACGTCTATAAGGACCTAGGACCCAGAGAAGCATCTAAGATTGTTATCAGATCAAAGTAAGTGAAACTATTTTAATGATGGAYGAAAAAAAAATACATTTTTACACAAGCTTGTCAAGCACACAGAGTGTCGCAATCAAAGTCATATCTAATCTAACTTCATTTCTAGTCCATTACTTGTCTAGAATGGACAGTAACGATCACCAGATGTATTCCTTATCCATTTCACATTAAGCGTTACAACACAAAAAGAAAATGGAAAAACTACAAGGTAGTTAAAATGACAAGGCCCACTCCTAATCATCATCTAAATCAAATCACCATCAAATTAAATCCACCTTCATTTCAGACCTTAATTGTTTTTGTTCATTTCACAGACTTGGAGTGCTATTTAACTGGGCTTGTTATGCTCATATAGGAGTTTGAATTCTGTAGTGTAATGAGTATTGCTAGCTACAACAGATGAAATGAATTTTGGACAAGGGATCTGTGGGAAAAGTTTAGGGAGTGCAATACAATGTAATGTTAATCATTCACAGTGTGTTCTTAGCCCTTGGATGTGCCAAATGCATTTCACAGGGACTGTACAACATCAATGATACATTTTTTTCAACTCAATTCTTCTTGTACTCCTCAAAATGTTTCTTTTGAACATAATGCACTGTAATTTTAAGATTTAAAACTACAGAATCTTCTCTCTGCCCAAAGGCAAAATGTGTAGAGTTGCAGGAAATTGGCTAATAAAACTGCAAAATGTTCACTTTGATGACAAGAGGGAGGCCTTTAAAATGTTTCCCAGTGCACCGAACTTGATTAGTTCGGCCATGCACCACAGAAGTCATAGTAAAACTGCGTGTCAGCTTTTTGTATCGCACTGTAAAGTAGGAGTTGTGTTCTGATATTATGACCGGTCGGTCCCTGATGAATTTTCTATCTCAAAAGTAGTCCCCGATGCTCTGCCACAACATTAAAAAAATATATATATATATATTATTTTTGCTGTCTTGAGACCGGTATAGAAAAGAGCTCTTCTTAGGCACATCGCCTGTAGAAATATCTTAATAGAATTAAAAGGCTCTGCTTAGATATAAGGAATATGGATCATGTGGGGTGGAGGCAGTGGGGGTAAACTAACAAACGTGGATGGACACTGTCTCTACCTCAACGTCCAACCCAGACACATTCAAATAAGATATTCAGCCTCTCCACTTTGAGGACTATGGCTGAATGTGAGAGGCAGAGTGGAGGTTCACTTCCAACCAGGACTCAGGCGTTAGAGAGACACCATAGCCATCAACAAACACCCAGCCATGTCCAAGAAACAGAAATCACACTGGAGCTGTTTTGTAACCAGTGATATGGATGCCAGTATATGTTGAAATGGTCCAATAAAATCAAGGAATCAGTCAGCAACACAAAGGAACACACACAGAGCAACACATTCATTTCTATAGGTCCCTATTTCCCATGTGCCTCAACAGGCCTCAGTACAACAACACAACTGAGACAGCAGAGACATTAAACACAGTCGTCACTCCTCCTTGGAGTCAAATAAACTGTCTTTGTACAGGAACAAAGGAGAAGAGGAAATATGTCAACATATGGAGGACTTACTTTGCATTCTAAAAACATAACACATTGCTCGTTGTCTCTGCATCGGCGCTGCATAATAATACATGTTAACACCAGCTAGGCTACACCAGAGGCACAATTCCCACTGTGTCGGAGATTAACAAAAAAACACAGAGAAAAACACCTAAAACCACTTAGGCATTCCTCTCCATGCTTTTCCTAGCAAAGACGACACCTGCCTATTGAGAACAATAGTCTAACTGTAGGGTACATTTTTATGGAAATGCTTTCGCTCCCCTTGAGAGAGCGTTGCTTAGGGATTACTACACACACACATACCAGGCCTGGGTTCAAATACTGTTTCAGGTATTTCAATACATTTCACAACAAGTATTTAGATTTTT